>NC_089978.1:19652500-19797665 GCF_036417845.1 Apteryx mantelli
TCCTGATGTCCAAGAATACTACAGGATGTTTATTCTTCTCCCTCCCTTACTTCTAGGATTCAGTTAATCATTAACTCAATTTGAATACTCATTGGGACTGCACTATCCCTGGACTGTAGAAAATAGGGTGAACAGAATCCCTCATAGGGCAATACAGATTGGGGTCCTGGAGGGTTGCTGTAGGGTGCTGTGGCCTGGAGAGGCGTATGAAGAAGGAAGAGGGTAGTTATCCTCTGTACAGTACATCACTGGAGTATAAAAGCACTGCTTGAAATCGGAGGGGGAACATGTTTTGTTGAAATGATGCTGTGATTCTGCTTTATCAGGGTGTGCTTCTATGTCCTGACAGAGCCAGAGGCTGGGGAGTACTGTGTATGCCATCTGCTCTCTTGTCAGAAACCATGTCTTTTCCTCCTTAACTAATATGCACATACACATAATCACCAGAGGCCAATACCTGGGACATGGCAGAATTATGCATTTAACATATTAAGGTTATATGCCAGTGCATGCAACCTATTAAGGCAGGCTTCAGTAAAGGTAAAAGGAATCAGGCATGACTAAACAATAAGGTACAAGAGGTTATTAGAAGCAAAAAGGCAACTTTCAAAAAGCTGAAGTCATATCCAAATGAAGAAAATAGAAAATTTCATAAACCCTGGCTGATAGCATGTAAAAATACAATTAAGCAGGCCCAAAGAAAGAGTTGGGAGGAACAGCTTGCTGAAGGGCTCTAAACTAGCACTAAAACTTCTTTAAACATATCAAGAAACTCACCAGAGAATGTGTAGGGTGATCAATGATCATAGTATAAAAGGAGCGCTACAGAGAGCAGATGACCTCTTCAGAGAAGACATTGGTGTTCACTGCAGAAGAAACTGGGAAAACCCATATGCCAGAATCCTTTTCTAGAAGGGGATCTGACTGAAACTGTGACTATAGAAGAGATTTTATGGCAAATTGGCAACATGAATGTTAACAAATCACCAATACCAAATGTTATTTCATCCAACAGTTCTAAGAAGACTAACGTTAGTCCTTACTGTAGTCCTTGGTACCTGAGGACTGGAGCGTGGCAAGTAGATACAAGTTGTAAAATAGTTTTCAGGGAGAATCAAGGGAACTACAAGACTGTAAATCAGACCTCTGGGCAGATTTGTGGAAACTATAATAAAGGATAAAATGAGTGGTTACCTGGGCTAATGCAGGTTACCTCAGGAGAGCAAATGTGGCTTCTAGAAAGGAAGTCCTTCTTTACAGTCCTCTTGGAGCTTTTTGAAGGGTGTCAGCAAATATTTGGATAAAGCCAAGCTGATATAGTCTGCTTGGACTTACAAAGACTTTTGACAGGACCCTGATCAAAGTTTTAGAGGAAATTAAGTAGTCATGGGATTAAAGAGAAGGTCATTTTATGGGTAAATAATTGGTTACAAGTTAGGAAGCAGAGGTAAGAGACCTGGTTAGTTATTACAGTAGAGGAAGGTCACCACTGTGGTTCCTCTGGGCTCTGTGCTGGGATCTCTGTTGTTCATTACGCTCTTAAGTGACTTGGAAAAGAAGTGAGCAGTGAGGTGAGAAAGTTTGCTGGTGGCATGAAGATATTCAGGGTAGTAAGGTTGAAGGCAGACTGTGAAGGACCACAAGAGGCCCTTGTAAGACTGAGTGACTAAAAAATTAAAAGGTAGATAAAATCTGGCTCCTGTAAATGTTAAATGATACTCATGGAAAAAAACAATCCTAACTTCACATATGGGCTAGCTTTCACATGTAAGCAATGGGCTCTGAGCTGAATATTACCATTCAGGAGCAAAGTCTTCATGGTAAGCATAAGGTGAAAATATCAGAAAAACAAACAAAACGTTAGAAGTTATTAGTAAAGAAAAATTAATTCATGGTTTGCCTACACCTTGCATACCTCATAGAGGTCTGTTCCTTATCCTAGAACTGGAAAAGGTTTAGAAAAAGAGAGCAAAGACATTCAAAGATATTAAATAGCTTCCATATGAGGAATGAATGAGTAGGCTGGATTCTTCAGCCTAGTACAGGGATGATGTAGGAAGATTATGACAAAACACATAAAAAAACATAATTGACACAGAAAGGGTGGGGAGGGATTGACCTTGGCACTTCTTCCAGTACAAGAATAAGTGGCCATCAAAAGAAACTAATAGGAGCTGGGTTCAATGCAAATGAAAGGAGACGGTGCTTCACGCAATAGATGAACTTGTAGAACTTCTTGCCAAAGGATATCATGGATGCAAAAGTTTACATGGCTTCAAGGGGAGACTGTAGAAGTATTTAAAAGAGAGATTCATTCAAGATCATTTAATAGCCACTCATAAAAAACCCAGGGTTGAAAATGGTCAGATTTTGAGAGAGTTTCGTATACACTTGCTCTGTTCTTGTTCTTCCTTATGTATGCTTATGGCCACTGGTGGTGACAGGATACTGGGCTAAATGGACTTGTGGTCTGAACCAGTATGGCCATTTGTATGTTCTAACAGCCATACCTGGAAAGCATATTTGTGAAGCATATTTGGGAAATGGGCTCATGGCAGTGTACCATCAGCTCTAGATAGGCTGTGAATTGGACTAACCATGGAGCCTTTCCTAGGCGTTCTTAGATTACAAAGAGGCCTCAGTGTTAAGAATCTGTCTCTGGGATCTCACCTGCCACACAGATCCATGACTGCAGTTATGAATATGTGTTTCATGTGGCTGCAGAGGGGCGCTCAACTTGGAAAAGACACCCCTGAGGTTTTATTTTCTTCTGCATGTTCTGTTCAGCCATCCTGTTAGTGTGATCTTGACAAGTTGCCATGAACTCCTTTTGGAGTGGCCATCCCCAAATAATTTCCATATATTTACAAATTTTGTTAACCATTATTTCCTTGGAAGCCAAACAGATCCCCCGTTGATAACAGACATTCTCCACTGGTAAAGTCTCAGAGATGGAAAGGGTATTTTGCAGCTCACCGACTACAGCTAATG
Source organism: Apteryx mantelli (assembly GCF_036417845.1). Taxonomy (NCBI): domain Eukaryota; kingdom Metazoa; phylum Chordata; class Aves; order Apterygiformes; family Apterygidae; genus Apteryx; species Apteryx mantelli. Next base: position 19,655,492 of record NC_089978.1, read on the forward strand.
ACGGGGTGTCATCACAGAAGCAGAAAGGTGTCAAGGTGTGAGGGCATACAGAAGGCTGGATGAGGCTGCTAGGTATGATGGGACAACTTTATAGGTTTGGCAGTAGGCCAATTCAAGTGACTTGTGTGTTTTTTACATCCATATTACCTGTAGGAATGAGGTTCAAGCACAATATGCTCTTCCAGTCATACCTTAATTCCCTATCAGGGCAGCTATCTGGCTTATGTGAGCCAGCACATGAGGAATATGTACAAAGAGTGCAAATTCAGGTCCAAACTAACATGGCAGATAGTACAGACATAGCTTGAGAGTCCCTGTGCTTCCTTCTGCATGTACTGGCATCTATAAGCTAGCCCAAATCTGACTGCTGTGTCATAAAGCCGTCAGTATACCTAATTCCTGGAAGTGCAATTGCTGTGTAGGATGAATATATGTTCTTTCCTCACCAAGAACTAATGCAAGTTGAGAACAGACAGAATGGTTTTATCACAGACACCTGGCTGCCTTCTGTGATGAGATCAATGCTTTGGGGATGAAGGATGAGAAACGGAAACTGCTTATTTTGACTTTAGCAAGACTATCAGCACCATCTCTGGTAGTGTACTTGTAGACAAAATTGAGAAATATGGACTGGATGGGTGGACTACAAAGTAGGTGGAAAAATGACTGGACCAGCAGGGTCAAAGAGTTGTGGTTAGCAGTTCAAAGTCCAACTAGCAGCCAGTTATGAGTAGCATTCCTAAGGGTTAGATACTGGGCCTGGTACTATTTAATGTCTTGACAACCTGTGTGATGAGTTGGAATGCATTCGCACTACATTAGCAGATGACACTAAATCAGGGGAAGAAGATGGTGTCCTGGAGGGTAGGTCTGCTATTCAGAGGGGTCTCAATAGGCTAGAGAAAGATGCTGACAAATATCTCTTGAATTTCAAAAAGGCACGTATAACACCCTTCATCTGAGAATGCAACAATACAAGTTGCGGACTGGCAGGCTAGAAAGCGGCTTTGCAGAAAAAGGACCTGGGGTCATGGTGGACAGGTTGAACGTGAGCCAGCAGTTCACCCTCGCAGCAACAAAGGATAGCTGCATAGTAGGCTGCATGTAGCCAGCAGGCCAAGGGAAGTGGTTATTACCTCTCTGTGGCACTCATGAGGCTGCATCTTTAATACTGTGTCCAGTTTTGTACTTCCAAAAGCAGGAAACAGTAACGATTAATGCCCTGGAACAAGTCCAGGGGAGGAGCACTGAGATGACTAGGAGGCTGCAGCAAGTGACACATGAGGAGGGGCTGGGAGAACCAGGTTTGTTCAGCATGAAGAAGCTTAAGGGGGATCTAATTGCTGTGTACAACTTTCTAGCGGGTGGTTATAGAGAGAATGGAGCCAAGATCTTCTTGGAGATCCATGACAAAAGGACAAGGGGCAATGGACATAAATTGCATTAAAAAAATTGTATTAGTCATTAAGAAAAAAAAATCATGGCCAATTGAGCACTGGGACAGGTTGTCCAGGGAGGTTGCAGATATGCAAAACTTGACTGGAGAAAGCCCTGAGCATCCTGATCTAACTTTGAAGTGAGCACAGTTTTGAGCAGGGGATTTGACCTAATGAGCTCCCAAAGTCATTTTCAGCATAGATTATTCTATGATTCTAAGGTCTTTATAGCACATATATGTTATAGTTAAATCTCCAAAAGGTGCAGTGGTACGTAAGGCTTCTGTGTACTGACTGCAAGAGATAAATTTAACTCATTGTGAGAAAGTTTGTTTCATGGTATACATCAGCTCATCTTTTAGAAGAAAATAATAACCAGATTAGCAGAGATGTTAACTCTCAGCAACTTGATTGGTTTACTTAGATTCTCATATTTTCTAGCACTGGGGCGGGAGGGGGGAGAAGAAAGGTAATAAATCTTATAGAAATTATCACTTTAATTTTCATTTAATTAAGAAAATTAAAATAAGTGAAACATATAATAAAAGTCTCATAATCTAAAATAAAGTAGCAAAGCAAAAAAACTTAATGATATCTTTAGTTAAATTGTTCAAACTAAAAGCACAACCTTGAAGGTAGTGTAGTTATTAATGTCCCAGAGAAAATTCTGTTTTTATTTACATGCTCTGTTTTGGAAGACAAGGTGCAGCAACTGTGATATAGCAAAATCAGAATGCCTCTGAGAATATACCAAGGAAAATGAATTGTGGAGTGAAAATGCCTTCCATTCCAGCTAAGAAGCAGATTGACTAGAATTTAATTATATCACAGATAGTTCTATGATTAGCTCTGAACTCCATGAGTGCTTTTGTTGGTTACAGTGGGATCTCTAGGATAAGGCAAAATTCACTGTGTAGGGTAGTAATATCAGCATCCAGTTTTACTCTACTGGATTTGCATAAATACCCCTACCACTGGAAGCTGAAAGAGCAGCACATTCACCTTCTTCTTTTAAATATCAGTGGCTATTGATGTTGGTCAACTATGAATACAGAATGTCAAAAGAACAACATAGAGAGTATTATTGATTAAAAATATTTTTTAGCTTTGCTTTGTTTGTAGCAGGTCCACTTGGAAGATCAGATAAAAGGCACATTTGTGCTTCAGATTAACTCACTGTCTAATCATCTCCTGCATTCAGTGACAGCAAGTCTAAATATCTCCAATTGCCAGATAAAGTATTTATTTTACCAAATATTTACAGACACCTGTAGTGTAGACAGCTACCTCTGAGTTGCCTAATTACCTTTATTTTCAATGAAGAAAAACAGATGCTTCTAGTAGACAATTTATCTCATTCTAAAGTAGACATCTAAAATAGGCCAGATGAATCATGCCTTAAAAGAGGCTGCTTCTCTCCATTGAATATAAAGGGAGTCTGGCATGACTAGCTCAGATGCAGAAGTGTACACTGTAAATGTCTAAAGTTAGGTGAGAGGAATCCCATCTCACCTGTTTGCACATGTATTAAAAAAGAATAATTCTAATAAAGTATAAAAATTAAAAATGAACTAACTGCCCTCAGGCTTTAAAACAAGTTGTTTTAATCTTGAGCAATGCAACTCTTAATTTAGGGTTTGATTCAACTCTCATTGAAGTCAATAGCTGTATGTTTTAAGAGGAATTTAATGAGGTTTGTCACTTATTTGTGTTTACTCTGTCATCAAGTATACTTAACTAAATTTAATGAGAAATGGATACCCAATACTTAAGGAGAAATACATGAATATTCTGTATATGTAGGTTATACTAAATAGGATTTTTTTGTAAATTAGTTTTTTTTCCTTCCACCTTTTAAGTGAAATATGTGTGAGTAGTAGAGATAAATCCTTAGTTTTATATGTATTTAATAATTGTAATGAAAATAACACCAGAAAGTACAGATGTTGGTTCCTTCTGCAGGATGATTAGCCCTTTAATTAATATGTATAACATAATAAACAGAGTCCAGCAGGATGGTGTTTCTCTTTAAGTGACAGCCCTGAACCTTGCTTTGCACAGTGTCAGTTTTGCAGAGATCCTCAGTGATGGACCCTGGATGAGAATAAGTATGTTGTCCTCTTTGTAGCACAGAGTACAATGGAGTTTGAGTTCGAAAAGGAGAGTTTGAAGAAAAGTTTAGGGGACTGGTATAGGCGGTGAAAATGAATGGCTATCTAAATGAACCTAGGTGAAGATTTACTGTGTAGCCAGGATGTAATCCAGTCCCGGTGTCAGTGTGGGGACCTGGAGGAGCAGTGGGCATGTGCTTGCATGACCGTGACTGTGAGGTATGACGCAGGAGCATTTGCTGGCACTAATGGCAGAGATGAAGCCGGGTGATTTGTCCTCCCTTTCCTCCTTGCTAAATTCACAGTAAACATCTAACTGGCTTCACAGCTAACTTGTATGTGCAACTAGTGTAAAGGTCTTGAAGAAGAGGAGAGAGGGAATTCAGCTGAAGGAAGAAGTTAGGATCTGAGTGAGACAGGAAGGCTTCCTATTTCCATCTGTAAGTCTGCTCCAGAGTAAAACAGGCAGAATAAGGAGTGCTGAGCTTCTGAGGCCAGAGCAATTGCTAAGAGCCGTGTGAACAGCAATGGAAGAGAAGGCTGACTTTCCTCAGCTGTGAGTAACAGGTTCCCGGCCAACTCCTATGTGACTACCCTGATGTAAGGGCAAAAGAGGTCAGCTTAGAAGGATTCTTTTAAATACATCACAAACTGAAGTAGCAGCTCCATATATTAATAATTGGATTAAATTAAAAGAACTGGATCAGTATGGGCGTGGCAGATGACGGACACTCTCCAGTGCACCTGGTAGTGCAAGATGAGGACTGAACCAGATAGGGGAACCTGATGTAAGCAGCTGCTGTGTGCCAGAAGCAAACAGTGATGCAAGGAAAAATGCTTTTACTTTTATTCTTCCTACCCCGTTCTTGTGGAATGAGATTTTTGCTAAACAAGCAAAAGTTCTCCTGTGGACTAGCTCTGTTTACTGTGGCATTTCTAGCTTTGATCCACTCATTGTCCTGGCTACTTTCGACTGCAGGAACAAATCCAACTACTTGTGGATAGTCAGTCTCTGTGAGCATGTAAGTGGGAACTGTATGCTCCGCAGAGTCCTTTAATGACGAGTACTGAAGATAATTATGTGTAATGCAACTAAGATAACTTCAGCACCTTTGGTGCTCTCCTCCTTGGTAAATCTGTGCTTGAATTGTTCTAATTATGTCAACCTGTATTTAAGAAAAATTGGTACAGTCTTACTGAAACTCCGGGTCCTGAAGGGATGCAGAATTAAGAAATCTTTCCTGTTCCAATTGTTAACTACATTAGTAGTTTTCCTGCAAATTATCACTTTGTTAATTAACCTTATAGACTTTGTATTTCATCCTGAAGGAAACATGAGGTTTGTATGTATTATGAGTAACAGTAATATGTAATCCATTACACTAGTTTCTTACAAGGAATAATGAAAAACAGAGAAATAAGACCTATAATCCACAGGGAAAAAGTTAGAGGCTGCATGTATATATATTGATACAATTGCTGCATGTTCTGGTAACTTTTGATGCAGTGACATGCGGAAGAATTTATGTATGATCTCACTTTCTTGTAATACCAGCCATAAATTAAAAAAAAAAACAAAAAACCCCACCACTGAACATATGACCAATAAGGCAAAGTTGAGCTTTACAGGCAAAGCAGTTTATATGAGATTAGTATATTCAATAAACAATTGTGTTCAATCTGCTCTGCTGGATTTGATGGTGAAAATGTTGCCACATGATCAGAATGGGAAAAGTCATTACCAAATTAGTAAAATTGCACAATAATGATTTCGTGCCACATGTAGCATGGGTATTCTGCCTGTTATTACGGACTGCTTTGCAGGGATCCAGCCACTTGCCTACCCAGCAGGCCCTTTGATGCCAGTCCTATTGCATTATAGGGATTCTTATATACCAGTTTTGCTGGTATGCCTGATGTCCTGCTTTTGAAATCAGCTGCTGCCCTAGGAAACAAAATGGTACTGCTAGGACTGACTACCATTTGTGACTTAGCACTTTGAAAAGCAACACACTGCATTACCTGGGTGACCCCCTATTGCTCAGCAGCTGCAGCAGTGTGCCAGCAGCAACAGAGCAGTAGTAGGGCTCCTTGCATGGCTGGGAATCTGCAGCTGGTGCCAGAAATAACACTGATTGTCACCATCTACTTACTACAGGTAGCTGCACACCACATACCAATAGTGCAGTCTAGGCTGATGTCCTTGTTAGAACTTCTCAAGGATGATGATCATATTTATTTTGTGTAGTAACTGCATTCATGAAGTCAACAAAGACTTACAGCACAGAACTGCATCTCAAACATGGGCATATCATCAGCAGAGGCAGAGTTTTGTCTGCCATTTGCCCAGTGGTAGACAATTAATATTAGAGTTCGGAGAGGGAAGCAGAGGGCTGCCCTGATTATTTGGCAGCTGGCAGCTCCTGGCTTCCACCACTCTGCTGTCCATCAGTTCAAGGCTGGAAAGACCACAGCTATGGATATGATTTTGGAAGTGACAGTGCCCATCTACACAGGAACTTCTCAGTATATGGTCATATGGAAGTCACACTGAGCTTTTTGTATGTAGGCTTTCTTAATGGTGCTAGTATATCAGTGGGTAAGTTTCAGATTCCCATCTGCTAGCAAGACACTGGTCTGCATCAATAAGAATGTCTTCTGCTTTGCTGGGATCCAAAGCAGAGCAGACCACGATCATTGCTTCAGCTAAGATCAGCTCCAGTTGCTCTGCTACATTCCTCATAACTCTGATTCAACTAAGCCTATCCAGTCAGGCCAGTTTGCCCCAGGTACAGGGTCTGTGTCAGCAAAGCTGCCAGGCTGCTGCAGTTGATTGGCAGCTACACATCCGTCACTGCTGACATGAGTTATGGATCCATTCACAGGCAGCCCCACTGACACCAAGAGTACTTCTGTTGGTACTTAGCAGTTGCTACCTTCAGTGGAATGTGCTGCATGCTCTGACGATGAGATGGGAGCTTGAGAGGGTCAAAATCAGATCTGGTCTGTGCTCTAGGAATGGGATCCCCTTTGCCTGCTTCCTTCTGTACAGCAGCTGTGAGAGCATGAGGGAGGAGAGGGAAGAGCTGAGAGAGCATGAGGATGGGGTCAGGGAGTCCAAGAGGACCAAGCTGCACCATTATGAGCTCTCCTATCACTTGTAGCCATTTCATGTTTTTGTGAGAACTGAGAGGCCCAATTTAGTACTTTTGCAATTTTAACTTGTGCAGAACTCTTCTCAGCTGAAGTTACTGGGAAAGCAATAAAAGGTTTTGTATTTTTGTTCTGTTGTCAGGTATTTTTGTTTATGGCTCGTTATTTTCCAGCCCAGCTGGCCATGGCAGCCCAGAGACAGCAGTTCCCCAGCCCTTCTGGGGGAATTTTACAACAACAACAACAAAGGTGTTATTTAAGCAAGAAAAAAAGGTGCAAATTGTGCTAAATATGATGCTGATATGAAGAGGAGAGGGTAGGAGCTGAAGGCCAGCTGTCAGAGTCATTACATTGGACTGTGTTTCAGGTGGTGCTTTGGTGGTACCACTGCTGCAAACCTTGCAGTTCACAGTGTTTTTTCCAGGTTGTATCCTTTGCAAATGATGAGGGCTGTGAGTGAAAAGTCATGTGGAAAACAGCGGGGAGAAGCTGGAATAAAGAAGGTAACATTTTTCTTATCCCTCACTATAATTCCCTAATTCTGCCCAAGAGATTGAAACTGGATGCAGCTGCTGCCTAGCTCTGCTCAGTGGCACCTATGGATCGAAAAAATTTATCAGGACAACTTATTGCTAACTTCCTTGAGTTTTCTCTCAGTGCTTTTGCAGACTTTCCCCGCTTCTGTGCTTTCAACACCATGGATTAGCTGCCTGTTTAGCTGAGGTACCTGTTCATATCCTTGGCTGCCTAGTTTTGGTCACAGTATTCTTTAAATGGGAATATAAAAGTGGGAATTGTTTCCTCCCATTCAGACAAATAATTAATCTGGAGCCAGTTAAGAGCTGCCTACCACCTTCACCTTCTCTCCCCTGTATGCACCAGCACTGGGAATGGTGGCGGCTTTTTGTGTGATCCTAGAGAGCATGATGTGGTTAGCAGCTGGACTTGCTCTCCTGGGGATGGAGATGAGAGAACAGTAAGAAAAAAATGAAGTGATATGTTTCTAAGGAGGAGCTGAATCCTGCTACCCAGAACAGCAAGGTTTTTTCTTCTCTCCTTAACTGCCTTGGCACTGTGATGCCTGGCAGGAGATGCTCAAAGAAGAATCAGAAATAATTCTGTCCCTTTGCAATTAATCCCATGGCTAATTGCATGGGTGACATACATAAGGTCAGAGTAACAAAAACACTTTTTTCATCCAAACACCTCTTCGTTCAAGATCAGGAGCAAAACAACTCTTCCTCCACGCCCTGATGGTGACACTTCTGCCCATTTGCAGTCAGCCCCGGTGGCATAGTGTGGGTCTGCATTAATGCAGGACAGTGAAAACACTTTGTGAGCCAAGCCCGAGGCAGTCTGAGGGCTCATGGTCTGGTGCTGCTGAAGCAAAAGTCATCACAGAAGGGGGACATCTGTGTGAGAAGAGCTACCTATAGAGGAGCCTGTCATCTCTCGGGAACTGCCTGCGAGATGATCAAGCACTACCTTGGCCTACAGGTTAGCTTAAAATCCGTAATATGTTAGATGTGTGACTGATGCTTAGCTAGGAGAGAAGCATACTGTTACAGCCAACCTTTCTAGCTTTTTGCTTCCAATCTCTACTTTTCTTAAGCAGAGTAAACTATAATTGTACCTATGTACATGTTGTGTCTGCATTCAAAGTTTAAAATCTGTCATCAAGCAGCCACAGCAGCTTAAGGCAGTGGAAGCCAAGCTGGGCAGACGTGTGGAGGGAGCAGCAGGGAAGTGCAAGGGTGCGGGGAGGAGAGCGGCCTGGGCGCTGCGGTGCTGGGGCCGGGGCCGGGGCCAGGGCCGGGGCCGGGGCCAGGGCCACGGCCAGGGCCAGGGCAGGCTCTGCCGTGGGGTGGAGCGCGGGGTGCGTCCCCCAGCACCACTCCAGAGGTGAGGCAGGCACCCAGACATGAGGTCCAGGGTGGGGTGAGAGCAGCCTCTGTGTTGGCTGCGTGCCCAGGTGCTGGCTGCAGGCTCAAAAAATGATAAAAGAGGAAAATAGGAAATGGCCTACCAAATGACCTTCCCACCTGCAAACCTCCTTCTGCCTCTGCATCTGGTGCAGGGGTGATACCTTGCTGGTGCACTAGATGGTGGAGACAACAGCAAGGGCTGAGGGGGGACCAGTGCAGGCTCTAAGGGAGGCAGATGTTCAGTGCAGAGATTCAGCGAAAGATCAGGGAATGTCTGACTGGGGCAAGAGTCCAAAGAGAAAGAAAATAATGCCAGACTGAACCGGCAGCTTCCAGACTCACAATTTCTAGCATCAATGACTAGCAAGGAGAAACTGGTGGAAAGGATGGTGGGACATCTCTGGAGAGGCCAACAGATCACCTGCACAGAGAAACGATGCTTAATCTAACAAAGTCTGCTAGTGCATAGCTGACCCAGCAGCTTATTTGGAATAACTTTAAACTGGCAAAGTACTTCTGAATAGGTCATTGGTTTGTGTCATTTAGGTAAAGAATTATTAACCTAGCTGCAGGAGGCTTCAACTCCACTTTAGTGTATGGTCAAACGCGGGACTGACTTCCAGCAAGGGCGTGGTGAGGGTGTGGATTTGACTGCATTAGAATCAACCTGTGGGAGTGGGTGCAAAAGGGACCGAAATGCTAGAAAGAGCATTGGAGAAGCACCAGTACTGCGGCCTGAAGCCGAAGCCAAAAGGAGTATTTTTCAACCACTGTCTTACATCCTTCTTCTTCAAATCTATTATTAAGTTTTTAAGTTTACATTATTTAATGATATATAATTCTCTGTGAATACTGTCATGTCTATAATTCTTATCTGACAGAAAATAGTAAAAATCAGTTTTGTGTTCATTGCTTTATTCTGCTATAGGAATGACACAAACAATAAAATAGGGCTCTTGAAATTCTACATGAGCCAGAAATTCTGAACTCAGACCAAGCCAGAAATATGATTAGACTTCTGAACACGGAAGTTAACCCCCTGCTGTTTTGTGCTGCTACTATATTTAGGAAACAGGACTTTGGACAGATTATTTGCATAAGCAGGATATGCAAAGAGATAACTCATTCATATAATCATTTTTTTCTTCCAATTTAAGCAATCCTAACAAAATAGTCCTGGATACTGTCTAACTTCTTGGGATAAGGGTCAGCATAGTTTATATGTACGGAGGTATTTGCAGACTTGCTCAGTAACTTTTTTAAATGGGGATCCACTTAACCATCTATCAAATACTAATAATTTGATAGTAATTTCAAAAAATAAGGTCTTGCTCCTGTGCAAAGTGATTGTAAAGTGAAGGCACTGTAAATGAAAATATGAGCATATTGTGTTCACATGGTAATAAACGTAAACAACTGTCCAAAGTACAAGGCAGTGGAGCCACTGAGGATTTTTATATTCTGTTTATTCTCCAGTCCCCTGAATATTTCTGTTTTTCTCCACCTACTCATCCTAAGTTGTCTCCCTGATAAAAAGATAAACTCACTATTACAGGTGCATCTGATTTTACTGTAATGCCAGATTTGTAGATGATTTGTATGTCTAGTTAGTTTTCTTTGAGTCAAGTCACTGGTGGTTTTTTTCAGTATTGGCTGTTTTTGTGCAGCTGTGGGAAAGTGTGTTTTCTGTCACCATTACATGTAGAAGTCTTTGCAGAAGATTAATGGCATCAGCTCATCTCACTAAATGTGGTATCAGTGCAGCTATCCATTTAAACATTTGTGAATGATGTCACTTCAACAGCTGTAGAATGGCTATAAGACAAACTACACATCCTCATATGTAGCTATACTATGGATATACAGTATAAGCAACTTGATCAACAAGGCAAAAATCTGTAATGGCATCTTAGAAATTACCGCTTAACTCTATTGTTTTAATCGGAAGCTGTTGGAAGACCAAAATTAAAAGTTACTAAATAAGTGCATAACTACTTTTCAAATAGTTAAATAAAATCGCCCCAGAATATACCACTGGTTTCTGTTTTCTAGGTAAGCAAAAGCTGGTTTTGTCTATTTTGGAACTCAGAAGAAGAGGGGAACCCATGTCACCAGTTCTCGTGTCCTCAGATGTCCCACAGTCAGGCCTTGAGTCAGAAGAAAAGTGGACTAGCATGCATATATGTGCCATAAATGGACAAGCATAGCTTCTCTCTTTTTGCTCACTCTGCACTGAAAAATGGTAATTGTTGAATTCTACAAGAGATACTGTTCAAATAGTAATATGTTGGTAACTTTTGATAGGAGCCTTCTATCTCTTGGAGACAAAGATCCAGCCCATAAAGTACTTTCCCAATTTGCTTTTAAAGGCTGCATTATGGTATTAAAATGAAAGCCTCAAATGCTCCTGAGTTTTGTTCCTCTTGTAATCATCTGTTTTTCCTTCCTTTTTTATTCTTTCTAAATTTACATGCCACAGAGGTAAAATGATTTGTTTAAGAGGTCACATTAATAAAATGTGAGCTTATGTTCAGATAATGTTTTCCTACTGCTGAAGAAAATCATGAAGTACATCCAAAATATTTATTTTTAAGCATTTTAAACCATTATTGGAACAAGATTTACACCCTGTTGATGTTGACACTGGACAACAGAATGTAAAAGACAATGATGCTTCAAGATTTCCAGGGCAGCCTCTCTCCACCCCATATGAAGTTAATTTAACATGGAAGTGTCAACTGACACTATTCAGATGCTTCAGAAGTAATATGCTGTGAGTGCTTCTTGCACATTTAAGCTGCTAGGGACAACAGAAATGGTGCTAAATTTGCAGTCACAATCCTTTAACAATCTGCAGCTCACCAGCGACTTGCCTGTTCCCAGGGGTTGTCTGCACTGGGAGCACAGCCTCTCCCTGACAGCGGGGAGACCTGCAGAAGGGCTGCTGCCAGCTCCTGCTCACACCAGCTCTCCGGCATGGCATCTAACCTTTGGAGATTCAGTAAAACGCATTTAATTTAAGCACTCCACCATTATGTTGGCAAGCAGGGTCTGAGGCCACATAGTGCATGGAACCGTTTGCCTCAACTCCTCAGATAAATGCCTCATGCATAGATGTATGATTTGGTAGTTCATAATATGGCCAGTCTGTAATTCCTTTTAAAGAGGCAATTAACTGTCTATCACAGGATTTGTAAAAGCTTTTCTGCCTTTTTAGAAAGAGCATGTTTTTCAACAGCTTATTTTTCACCACATTGTTTGCAATCTGAACTTATGCTTACTTCCTTCATGAATTACAGAGTATCTCCAAAGAGGTGTTTATTTGGCTAAGCACATTATTCCCATCCATACTGACCAAGAATTGACATACAGAATCTATTCATCCTGTACGAGGATTTTTGTGGGCCTACAAAATAGAGTTATCTATTCCTTCCTGTAGAACGTGCCTGGCTGAACTTCTGAGGATTGTGAACAGCTTTTAAACAATCTTCCTGTGACACCAGCCTGTCTTCCCTGCTGCATCTGCTGCTCGTTGAGTCCCTCCCTGCAGCTGCGGTAATTGGATTCATTGCAGAAAGGCATCCACAAACAGGAAGTTTCTCGTTAATATTACTACAAGGAATGGGGTGGGGTGATTAGAACTAAAATGCAGAATAACTGCTACCAAGAGTGAGGATCAAACAGAAGGTGATGAATGGGTGGTTTTGGTTTTTATTGCTTTTGAGAAGCAACCAAAGGGAAAACAAAACAAAACACAAAGAAAAAAAATGTTTTTAATAAGCTAAAGCGATTGGTCTGGATTCTCCAGTCCACCAAGTTCACTTTGTGCTGCACTATCTAAAAACAATTCCACATTAGAGAAAATACATCTTTTTCAACTCAAATATCTCTTCCTTCCTCTTAAACTTAAACTGCAATTTCTTACTGTGTATCCTGGATTTTCTCCTCTGCTCTTTTGTTTCTTTTCAAGCAACACCTGTCTTTTTTGTATATCTTATATAATAGCATAATATGCTGTATTGTTCTGTTATATATTATGCCACAATTTTATGTCGCAATAAACACAGTAAGCAAAAATTTACAATGAAATACAGTAGCTATAATAAATGGTAAGAAGAATGGTTCAGTGGAAGCTTTTTGTCAGCCAAAATTTGAGCTCATATTTGGTTTTCTCTGTCCCTCTTTATGCTATCCCAAGCACAGAGGCAATGCCTGATGAAGAGACCCACTGTTGTGAACACTGTGTGTGATTAGCCGTGCTTCTTAGAGCTTTTCATTCATTTTAGGAAGCTACATTCTTTCCATGTTTAAGTATTGCAAACAAAGTAAAATCTAGGCCTCATGGAAAAACACACCAAAATGCCAGTGAGGTCTGTATTTCACGTTTTAGCAGTATTTTCAGTTGCTGTGTTCCAAGGGGAAGCAAATGTTCTGGTTTCTCTTCTCAAGGGAGTTAAGTTGCTTAAACGTCCTTTATTTAACCTTTTTTGTGCAGTAAGGGAACTACTTTTTCCTCATATCACAAAGTGATCGAGGGATTGCATAGTATGAAAAATTCGAATTGAATGATACAGATTGGTGTGAATTAAGGCATGAAGTTTTCTGCTGGACAGATGAGGAAGCCATAGCATAGTTTGTTCTCTTTGCAATTCATTGAATAACATAGAAGTAACATAGTAATATTGTAAGTTTATGCCCCCAAACTGTACTGAGGCAGAGCATGTTGGCTTAGGATGAATGAATATCCAGCTTCCAGATGTGCAGGAGCCAATGTTCTGTAGAGCTGTGTAGAGCTCTTTGTGCCTTTGTTGTTGTTGTTTTTTTCTGGGCAGGGGGGAAGGGTGAGTTGTTAAACCTGTACAATTTTAATCTGAAATAGATACTGATTTGATTAAAGAGTAAAACTGAACATTTTATGAGCTAGATCCCCAAAACAGCCACTGGATCCAATTGCAAGATTTGTTTAGGATTTAGCTCAGCCTGTTCATCAGCCACATCAGCTGCAAAAAATTGCTTCCTGAATGTTCTTGTTGATGCTAAAAGGATTTAAAGGATTGCTAAATGAAGTGAAACTGGAACACTAATCTGCTGAGAGACTCAGTGAAGCTTTTTAGGTCCATGTTTTCACACGCCTCTGATTTTGTGTTTTTACATTTTGGCTGATGAACTCTTTGGGGAGGGATCGGGGGGAGCCAGCTCCAGCTTACAGGCACTTAATGCCATGCCTGCATGCCATGCTCCCGTTATAGTCAGTGGAGATCTAGACAATGCAGCCCATGGACTCTAGAGGTGACCAAATGAGATGTCTCTTTCACAATGAGCCAAATAGCTCTGCAGGGTCCACTGGGCATAAACATAAACATCTGGTACTCTAGAGTAGATAGGCATCTGCATGGGGCTGGCAGATATGGCAAGGGGCATATAGGGGACCTGTGCCCTTCTGGAGGAGCAGGTAAAGCTCTGGCAGCATGCCTCAGAGCCTCTCAGATGGCACCAGACAGGTATGCGTGAGCAACTGAACAAGCCCCTCTGCTCAGATGCCTACATGTATGTATTTACAATCCGGAGCTAAATCCTACCTACTGGAACTGATTTTCAAGAAATGTTAAACCATTATGTTGGTTTGTCTAACAAAGGTTAGAATATCCTTTAAAAGAAGAAAAAAAAAAGTTTTCCCTTTTTCCTGTTTTCTTACAACTAGCAATCAGTAGTACAGAAATGTTACTGTCGTTAGCTTCAGAAATCCAACTATTCAGGCGTATGGCTGTATTCCATTCATCATGGAACTGACCTAATACTTCAGGAGGGAATTGTAGACAAATCTGCACCACTTCGTCCCCATATTGCTCCCCTTAAAGAGGATCATATACCATTTCCTTGCATTAACAAGGATGTGTAGATGAGGAGATCTAGCATAGAAGCCACCAAGTTTGGGGTTGGTGTGGAATAGTGTCATCCTTCTGAAGTCTATGGGATGGCAGTGATTTATGCCCGCTGAGAAAGTGGCTTACTGCTTTTCCATCTACAGTTTCTGGAATGCTGCTATTGCTCTGATTTTTGGAGGTGACAACAGTTATTCATGATTCTACAGACACATGGTGAAGTGACAGTATAATTTTCACTTGTGTGCCAACAAGATCTTCTACTTGAGAAATCTGGTGCAACTGAAATAATAAAGCATGAGGATAAATTTATCTTTGATGTGAATTTGCAATTAGATCAGGGATAAATTTGGTTTGACAACTTTAAAGTTCATGCAGGTGTTATCCATAAGGGCCTGTGCTGTATTCCTCCCAGAAGACAAGCTCAGGGATTGTCCGAATGAATGGTTGAGTGGTATGGACGTGGGCAAGGGTCTGGCCACTCCTCGGGCAGTGTAAACAGGCACTGCCAAGGTATTCTCTCCTCAGTTTCCTTTTGCCTTCCCACAGCCCCTTACTGTGACTGACTCCCATCCTATGTTTCCTCTCTGAAACTGGCCTCATGATCCATTACTATCAAATATGGCTCTAATGAGTATAAACATTTACATCAAGTTAAATTGCTACAGCCAGAAATATGCGGACAGATAGGAAAGTTTGGGTGGATTATGCTTCAGGGCCACACAAAGAGGTATTATTAAGTCATTATAAATAGGAGAGAAATGTGCACCTCAAAGTTGAGCAATATGCCTAGTGAATAAACTGCAGAATCAAAATAATAAATTATGACTCTTTCTCCAAATGCAAGAATAATGACGCATATAAACACAAGAATAATAAAGTATAAGTGCCTGCTGCATAAATGTACAGTGCCATTTTTTACATACCTGACAAGAGCTAAATATATTGTACTGTTAATGAACTGAGAAAAACAATACATGAAGTGTCTCCTTGAATGACTCTGAAATGTAAAGAGCCCAAGAACTGTGCTAACTGCAAGTCCTTTTTCCCCAGAATATTCTTTTTTAATTATAGGGCAGCATTTTAAGCAGTGTGTCATTTTTATATTGCACCTCAGCAGCAACATCATGTATACCAGCCTGCTTCTGTAATGGTTTTCTTCCAAGGTGTGTGATTGTCTGAGGGTTAAATGATCCTTCATACTTTGAACTGTCTGCTCTATGTCTGATTTAGATCCTGACTCAGGAAATCAGCTCAGTTTGTGAAAGAACTGTCAGACAAGTTCAAAATTAAACTCATATTTATGGAGTTCCCTGAATTGGATGGATAACCTCTGCCATGGGACTGTATACAGATCCTGACCAACACAAAAAGGCAGTGGGCTGGATTATTTAATGGTTCTTTTTGGCCTTTATCTATTATGATCCTAGTTTATTAGTCATTTTTATTGCTATAGGTTTGTGACGGCCCCTAGTGGTTCTGATTTACCTAAACACCATCTTGATCCTTACACCAAAAGCTCTGCAGAACGCTACAGGGCAAATGGTAGGAGGCAGTGAAGTGACAGGGCTTGCAGATCCTGGGCGTTTGACATTTCTGTGAGGGAAAACATGTTTCAGCAAACTCCATCGTGGGTTTCTCACAAGATCTGTCATGGCTATATTTTTCAAAAAAACCCTTTTTGTTGGTTTCGAGAAAAGATGTTTCTATTTTGTAGTTGTTTGTTTTAACCTCCATCCCAAAGCATTTGAAAAATGCATTGACATATCATAACGCTTTGAAGAAACAGATGGTTTTATTTAAAGACTGAAAGCATTACATAGCAAGTCACTCATTTTTGTAGTGATCCTAACTGGAAGACCATGGCACATCGAGGCGTTTGTGATCCAGGTAACGTGGGCAGGTGCAGGCCTGCGCTGTGTGGCCCGGCTCTGTGCTGCATGTACAGCTGGGCCTGCAGGTTGTGCCGGGCTGCACGTGTCCCCAGCATGGGACAGCTTTCGCTGGCCAACTGCAATGAGGGGCCTGGGGGCAGCTCCCACCTGGCACCAGCGATGGCACCATCTGCCTGTCCTCAGCTTTATCTCGAAGCTAAGCAGCATGTTCCCACATGAACATCCTTTTGCTGGAGAGTAGAAATGATGAATAGGGTTGTTTCCCTCTAAGAAAATCCTATAAGAGTCTGAAGGCCAAAATGTTGGGAACCTCTCCATGGACGGGATCTGCACCACGTGCTGTGCCCTGGCTGGAGGTCAGTCCGATGCTGTGCAGCTCAGGGTTCCCAGCATCTGATGGGACATAAGATTACCTATCCTCTTTTCCTCGTAGTGTTTGCTCCAATAAATGGCATTTTAAGCAATACTTTACAGAGTCTGAGTACCTTTCTTAAACAAACACTAGCCATGGTGCCTTGCACCTGTGCGCAGCAATTTTTAGAATTAGTCTCCATTTCACGGGTGGTCACATTGCTGTCTGACAATCTGCAAGCTTTTCCTTGATTATAGAACCGCTCTGCTTGGCCAGGGCTGTTGTCAGAACCGCCTGATGTTCAGGTGTGCTTTCACTGGGGAGAAGCTTCTTTTGAGGGTCCTGCAGACTAAATCATGAGTATTATGATCATCAGTAACAGACCCCTTGTACTCAAAAAGTCTTTGTGTTTATGCCATCTTATTAAATAGCTCTTCAGCTTGTGTCCTAAAACATTGTTTTGTATCTTCCAGCTGCTCCTGACCAACAGTGTTGGTATTCTTTGGCGTTCCTAGAGAGTCGACAGGCTTGTTTTGCTTCTATTTTTGAAGAAACATGATTAATTTTTCCACATCACTGTTTTTCACCTATCTCAAATATTTTTGAAACATCAAGGCATAAAGTTTAATTTTATCATGTTCATTTAGATCCGTCCTTTGGAGGATGGCTTTCATTTCAAGATTTAGTAAGTTGGTTGCTGTTGTCCTGACCATTTCCTCCACAGACAGAAAACTTCTTAGTTACTGGGCACCACATACATTTTTCAATGTAATCTGTTATGTTTAGTCAAAATCCTGGTAATCGAGAGGATAGCGGAGCCTAAGTCCCCTCTCCTTCCCCACTTTCCCCAGCCTGTTTAACCCCAGTTTTTAAGAAGACAGCAGGCTCATAACCTGTATTTAAGAATCCCAGTTGGCACCTTGCTGCAGGACATGTTTAAGCTTTGAGGCTGTTTCTCTAGGGGCGGCCATGGCCCATGAGAAGGGGAAGGACTGGCTGCCAAATGGGAGGAGGGCCACATTTCTCCCTGTGAAGCCAGACAGTGTTTGTCCTCTGGCAGGCTCAGGCTTGAAAAAAAGCAGCCACTTTCTAATCTATTTCATATCTGATGGTTGGCTTTTTCAAAATGTAAAACCATTGACCAGTGAGGAGAGAAAAGACTTATCTCTCAAAGTTTCTGTGGTAGGAACATTTAAACTCAGATACCTGTAAGAAATCTTCTAGAATTAACTCTATGTTGCCAATGTATATCTGTGCTGCCAAAGTTTCAACCAGTAGTTTATTCTGAGAGTTTTCAGCTGGGTCATATATTTATGTTTAGAGTAATAGTATGACTAATTTTTTCCGGGGCAGGATACATTTTGGAGTGTCCACATAAAACCAAACTCCTGTAATGTATATACTTAGTAAAAGCTTTTTCCTATTATCACTTCCACAAGAAGAGTTGATAATGTCATCTGCAGAGTCCTATTTATTTATTTTATTGTTGGGAAACAGCAAAGATTTTGGAAAGCAATTATTTAAACCGAGGTTACCATCAATTACATCACACAATGATCTTGGACAACATTCATCATAATTTGGCCATTTGCTCAGACCAGCAGGAATTACTGAAAAGGGATGTTTCTAATATGTTTCCAAATATCCGGTTCAACTTTTAACTTTTTAAATTTAACCTTTTGGGTGATAACCCTTTTCTTAAGGTGTTTTCTGCACCCTCTATTTTTCGTTCTCCGCTATAGGCAGCGGCTGTGCCCCTTCTTCTTGGAGTTGTTTACCCTGGGCCTGCGCAAGTGCAGAAGTTTCTCTTCAGCAACCCCTTATCTTAAATTCCTGCAGGGCTGCAGTGACGAGGCAGGTCTGAGGTCAAGCCGGGACGTCAGTCTACGGGTCGGGGTCCAAACCGACAGGGTCTGCGTGCAAACGCAGGCACGGCTGCGGCTAAGCCAGAGCCCGGGACTCCTCTGGCATAACCGGGGCAGGGAGCGAGGCCCCAGGGCTGGGCTGAAATGGGGCTCCCGGGTGCGTGGGCAGAGTCCCCAGAGCCAGCAAGGCCTATGAGTGCCCTCAGGGCCCCGACTCTGCTCTCTGGTGCCCCACGTCCTCCTTGTCACCATAAGTAACCCCGGCCAGACTACTTGGACACGTACACGTTTGTTCCTGCGAGTTTGAAAGAATGAGTGTGAATGAGAGAGCGAAATGTATGAGAGAACGATTGCTAGTGAAATCATTTTTGTCTGAAATAAAAGATCACCTCGTTCTTCTCCATGGGCTTGCTTTGAGCTTTGTTACATTTATTGCTGCTTCTACACTCCCTTCCTTCATCTCCCCAAGGAGCAAATAAACAACACCTGAAGCATTTATTTGTCTATTTGTAAAAGCAAATTTTTCTTCTTTCTCATGCTTTTTATTACTCAAAAGGATCTCTGTTTTTGCCACAGGTGTAGAGATAACATTATACCAAAGCAATCGAAATGCTTTTGCATATTATAAACAACAACAACAAATTAACAGGGTAACATTTTTTCTTGTATATAAGGCAAACTTTTACAAACCACTCACAGTTTCTCATGCAAGCCCGCAAATGTGAAAGGGCAGCAGAGAAAACAGGCAAAGCAGAACAGTGACTCGTGGGCCTTTGCAGACCCCCAGATCTCCCGTTCAAAGACCCTGGGAGCTCTCCAGAACTGTACCTTTTATTGCGGGATATAGAACTGGCAGCTTTTGACTTTCTGTTTTTCCTTTTCTGGTACCTGGACCTCTTGGCTAACTTATTCCAGTGCTGTAGCAGCAGAAATTTTATCTAGGAGAGTTTTTGTTTGTTTGTTTGCTTTTCTGTTGCAGGAAGACAGATAGAAAAGTTTCAAGTGGCAGTTAAGCCCTGCAACAGTCTGAGGGTGTTAGACTGCAACTTTGCCTTATAGGATGCTGTAATCGCAGGGAAGATGTGCCAAGTCCTAGCAGCCCATCCTTGGGGTGGGGATCCAGGATGCAGCACCTCCTGCAAGCATTTTTTCGCCAGGCACTTCTGGAAAAAAAGCTTTTTTTAAGAATAAAAACTTCAGTATCCTTCCTTATTTATCCGGATAGCAAATAAACCCTGGAGAAAATCATTGCATTCAAACCTGGGAGGAGAGATCCCATCAGGGCATATTTAATGTAGATTTTTCCGGCCCTTCCTGAAATTAGAAACTTAACGTATTTTAAAGGGAAAGCAAACATTTCTATAATCACAGGTTTCTCTGGTCTTGGGGAGGAGGGAAGACATCTCCAGTGATATACTCATCACATGTATGGCCAAAGTGGAGATAACTATCAGCCGCTCCCTTTCTCCTGTGGCCTTCTGGAATTCAAACCCTCATCAGAGGCCGCAGTTATTTGGGGAGTCGCTCACTGTTACCCTAATCAACATGTTTACTTCCTTCTCATGACATAACACAGCTATAAACGCTTAAACTTTTCTCCTCCTGTTGTGGCACAGTATTTCTGTAGCCTGTTTTTGTGTTTAGTTCTGTGTGCTGATGAGGTGCTAGAGTAGACTCAGCCTAACGTTTGCGACGGCAGAACGATTACAAAATGACACAGAGCTTTGCTGTAGGGAGCTGTCAAGAACCTGCGCGCATAAACGTAGCACAATATCAACTAGCAGGTTGATGCAATTTAGTCACTTTTAGAGATACGTGTCTCTTAGAGAGACCTGTACTGCACAGCGTAAAACAGCTTTACATGTTTGTAGTTTTCCCTGTGAAATTTCTCCAATCCTTTGCCTATTTTAAGGCTTCAAGCTAACGCCATTAAGATTAACTACAACTCTGATATCAAGGATGAGGGTCAAAACACGTCAAATGGAACTTAAATCCAGCACCTTAAACATATGTCCAACCATACGTGTTTCAATTGCTGTTTTTTTTTCCAAATTCAGCAATTTTTTTGCTGGCACGAATTAGCAAATAAAGCGCTAACAGACTTATCATAGAAATGCCCCCTCGCCTGTGACACTGTATTGCAGATGACAACATTTATGACAGTAACTAAGGACATAATAATTTTCTTTTTTTATTAAGTCTTTTTTTTTTACCCACCCACGGTTTGTTACAGACCCTGCCACAGGCTATTCATTTTGCCTGCCGCAGCAAGAGCTCGGTGTTTCTGGTTAGGTTCCCCGCGGAGCGGCGCCTTTTTCCTCCCGCTCCGGCGCCAGCCCGCGACAGCAGCCGGCCAGGCGCTGCGCGGCGCTCGTGAGGCCCCGCCCACGGCCAGGCCGGCAGCGCCGCTGCCCTCGCGGCTTTCGCGTGTCACGCGGGGCCGCCGCCCCCTGGCGCTGCCCTCGCGCGGCGGCGCAGCCCCGCCCCCGGCGGCGCCGAGGTCCCTCCGTGGCGGTGCGGCCCCGCCCCCGGCGGCGCCGAGGCCCCTTCCCCCGGCGGCGCCGAGGCCCCGCCCCCGGCGGCGCGGCCGGGTGACGCGGCGCGGGCGCCGGCCGGCCCCTGGCGGCGGGTCGCACGCGGGCGGCGGCGGGCAGCATGGGCCGGGGCGGCGGCGGCAGCGACGGCGGCAGCGGCAGCGGCAGCGGCAGCGGCAGGGCGGTGGCGGAGGTGGACCCGGTGCGCGACTTCGAGCGCTGGAAGAAGAAGTACGCGCGGCGGCAGCGGAAGCTGCGGCTGCGGCGCAAGGAGCGGCAGCGGCCCGAGTGGCTGGTGGAGCGCGAGGGCATCGGCCGCCTGGTGCAGCGCTACGGCGAGGTGCGCGGGGGCCGGGGCGGGCGAGGCGAGGCGAGGCGGGCGGTGCTGGGCCGGGCCGGGCCGGGGAGCGGGGGCCGGGGGCTGTGCGGAGCCGGAGGGCGGGCGGGGGGCCGGGGAGGGGGAGCAGGGGCGCCGTGGTTGCGGACCCTGACCGAGACGGGCTCCGCGCGTGCTGCTGCCCCGGCTCGTGCCGCGTCGCGGCCCCCGCTGGCGGAAGGTGGCGTCTGTGCCTGGCGGCGGGGCGCTCGGCGCGGCTCGGGGCGTAGCCTCTGTGCCGGCTACGTTTGGATGGAGCGGCAGGTAACGAGAGTAGGTGCAGAAGGGACACATCCCTTACCAGGACAAGGGAGTGCCTTTGGTTAAAATTCAGCAAGTTAGTGTTGTCAGGCTTCACACTGTCATTTGTTTCACTGATTTGAAGACAAAGAATATGCTCCAAAAATGGTCAAATCACTCTTTTTAATTAGAGGTCATGAGTGACATCCCCATTTTTTTCCCTGAGAAGTAAGCTATGTCGTTCTTATGATAAAAGCTGAAGATCATAACTGTGTAAACAATTAGTATATTTTGTCGTAGCTAAATTTTGAGTCTCAACTTGTTTCAGTAGTATTTCCCACTGACTCCAGAGAGAAACTTCAGTTGCTGATTGGGAAAGCAGGTGACTCGAATTGTTGTACAGAGCTTGTGGCAGGATCCTGATCCCAGGTGCTGAGCTTATCGTTTCTTTACAGAATATCAGTATTTCTGCAGTAGATTCCTTTCTTTTTCTGTGTGTATGAACACAGACAGGAAGGGAGATTGGTAGTGTGAAATTAGCTTTGTATATTGTCAGGCTATAATAGTTTCTACACTTGATAATACTTTGAACATATGTCAATATTAAATAAATACATTAGGCTGCCGCATTACCTTTAGGCAATATATAGCAATCTATGGCAATCAAAGGCAATTTTTAGCTGTCCTTGCTTCTCTATCTGTTGTTTTGGAGTTGTCACTGGTCATTTAGTACTCTGAGCAGCCAACTGTCATCAGTCTCATAGATCAAGTGGCTGAATTCACTGCATGGCAAAGCAATTTTTTCTATGAGAGCTAATGTAGTAGAGATGTTTGCAAAGACTTAAGTATATCCCTGTATATTTCAACACACATATATGGCTTTGGAAGTATGGAGAGGCAAGAGCAGGATCATCACAGTCATCAGCTGGAGGAGGTGCTGGCTTTTTGGAGTAGATTACATCTATGAGACTGAATGGCCAGATATGACCCTGATTCATCTGTCATTTGCCCATAGTTGGTCTTGATTCATTTGAGGAAGATGATGATGATGAAAATGTAATCCTTTAGAAGGAGGCAGCAAGACTGCTGGGAATAAAAGATTTATGCTAGGTATTTGGTCTCACAGTTGAAGCGTCTGAAGTCTTTTGAAACAATGATCTACTCTGGAAAGCCAACATCTCTTCCACTTGATGCTGCCTTTGCCTGTTTGTTCTCCATATTATATACTGTCTTGCTGTATTTAAATTACATATACATATTAAGTCCCTGCACACATATCCTATCTATTACATTAATTCTTATGGGGCAAAATTACTTTGCTATCTGTCATACCACTGACCACTCCTCAGGAATGCATCCATGGCAGATAGTGGGATATGACTGCAGCACTTGCAGATGTGTGTATTCAGGAGACTTAAAAGGAGCGTAAGCGATGAGTGAATGAAACTGTTTGCATTCTTTAAGGGAATGATGTAACACCTCTTTTTAATATTAAAGTCAGTATTCCCATCCACATAAGTTCTAAGGTTGTATCTGGATTGTGGTGGATAGACCTGCCATCCTCAGGCTTTTTAGTTTAAGTAGGCCCCATTTGTGTTTTCTAGAGTAGTCTGTTCCTCTATTCCTAGCCTTAAATATTTTTACGTAGTATTTAAATGCATTTTTCCCTAAAACACATTATGTGCCTTTGATGCTTACATTTAATTTTGTCTCGGTCTACGTAGATTTCTGTTTATAGTGGCCCTACAGTCACTTCTGTCAATTAATTCCGCAATATTTGAATTTATTCACCATACATACGGTTATGGGAATACGTACCTCTCCGTGTTACCTCTCTGTGTTACCAATGCGTTCTCAAAGATAACCAAGATACTTCTGTTACTGGAATTTTTTTTCATCGTCCTCTCTTGTCATGTGGTGGAGAATGTGTGGCAGCATAAATAGAAAATATAAAAGTTAGCCTCTGTGTCCAAGTTTTGAGACCATTATCTGTGCTATTGATCCATCAAGTTTGTTGCCTCACTGTAAGGCTGTTGGTGAACGTTTTCTCCATTCAGCTGTGCTGATGAAAAGCATTACCTTTGCCACTCCTAATATGCCGGGGGGTGGTTTGTGTAAACCCTTTCTAGTCTGCTTTATGTTGAATTAGTCAAGTCAGATCAGACTACCATTTGAAGTGTTTGAACTGAGCTGGCTGTTCTTACCTGCAGCGGATTAGAGAGAGCTTACAGGGACAGGTTTCTAGCAGATTAGCGGAGGCGAGAAGTTCTGACATGGGGGCAAACTAAGTAATAGAAGTTGATACTGACTTCTACTGGTGCATGTAGATCTGGAAGACAAGATTGCCTGTAATCAAGACAAGTTGCCTGTAATCAAAATAGTAGTTTGAGGACATAGTTTATGTTAAAACCTTTTTTCCCAATACCAGTTCTTCTTCCTTGTTCCATCCAGATTTATATAAAAATAAACCAAATTGGTTAAAAATAAACCAATATCTTTGGAATTTAAGGGTACTTCAACATACCGTTGTTGTGCTCCTGAAAGTTTGTAGGGCAGAGAAATAATGCAGGAAGCTTAGTGACATGGCCTTCCCTAATGTTCCTGTGCTTTGCTCTTTTAATACTCTTCTCACCTTTTTTCCTTCTTGGAAGTCTTTAAAAGAGCTTGGCTTATGTATGTTATTTTTAAGTTGATTTAAAGGAGTTAAAGGCAAAAGAGCAGAATAGTATTTGTTGCTATGTGATTAACACATCAGTTTTTATTGGATCATATAGAGTTAAAAAGTAGTTGTCCACTGAAACACTTAAAGCAACCTTAATTATTTAGATTATTGCAGCAATATGAAATTGTTCTATTTCATGTATCACAAACTTATTAAATTTTATCCCCTTAGTTGCACATAATGGATTGCTTAAATTCTTTTCTGATGTTAGTAAAATAGTTTTTCTCCTGTAGGCATATTGTTTTCCTGTGAGGACAATTTCTTGGTTGAAATTAAACTGGACCTTTCTACATCTTTGAGTTGTGATCCTTTAGCATGCATAGTAATAGGATTGCAAATTAGCCCAATATGCAATATTGCATGCATTATAATGTCTACAAAATCAGCAACCGAACTTGAGAAATATTTGCCAGAAATTCCAATTTGTTAAACTCAAACAAAGACTTCAGCTTTCTATAGTAATTTCAAATGAGAGACTTTTTTCCTCCAGAAATATACTAGTTTTTAAAGCACATGCTTCTCAGAGCCAAAGCGTATTTTATAAAAGTAAATCACCTTTGAAGATTTCTAAGTAAAGTTTGGTAATGGTTTAATTTCTTTGTTAGGACACCCTGAAAGTTTGAAATGTACCTTGCAAGCAGTTTGTCTTGAAATGTGTCAAAAAGTGGTTTTAGTAAAGGTGTTATTGCCTTTGATCCAAAGATCAAATTCATACATTAAGTTACCTCCTTGATGTTACTAGAGAAAATTCATCTGAAAAGAGCAGTGTGGTGATCTATCTCCTTTAAATATGTACAAATCCTCGGAAAAAATATAGTTTTCTATAATAGGCAGTGTTCACAGAATAGCTGGTAATTCAAGTAGATATGGTCCTGGTTTGACAGCTCAGTAGTTCTTCATTTGAGGCTTTCTCTGGAATTGCTACCATAAGTTGTCAGGAACACCTACTTGCTATTATGTGGCTGAGGACCATTTTGCTTTGTTGCTTTGTTGGGAGGTGTCTGTTCAGCAGTCTGTTGGAGATAAATGATACCTATTAGAAAAGCTCAAGTTGTTAAGCTCTGAGCTTGACATTTGGAAATCTCAGTAATGCTAGTCAGTGTGTGTTTAAAGCAGTGTAGTCTACCTTCCTGTTCATCTAATCAGGCTTTATAGATACAGTATTCTATTTTCTGTTTTTTTTCTTTTTTTTTATGATTTCTTTGCTTTTTCTGTCTTGCTACTGTTGAGTGCTGTGAAGTTTGCCAGTAGCTGTCCACCTCTTTTGACCATCTTCTTTCAGCTGCAGTGAATTTGAAAGTACCACATTCTTCTTATTTCTGTACTGGACATCTCAGCATTTTTTCAGTAAGCTTTGTACCCTGCTGGGCAGCTGAACAAAACTGAGTACACCAAGGTTGCTGCATCTGGTGAGCTTCAGGACTGAAGCTTCAGGACTCCTGTCTCAATCCGATAGACACAAGGCTGCTGCGGCTCCGGGTCCCCAGGTCCCGCCAGAAGAGAGGCTGAGCGTGTATTACCAGTAGGCACACATGTGCGTGGGCACACATACATGCACACACGGCCGGCCACAGATGAAGGCAGACAGAGCAGTGCCTTTACTGGCATCCACATGGACACACACACACACACTGCACACGCTTGAACAGCATGGGTGACCAAATCCTGTTCCTCTCCAGCTGATCAGGATTGATGTCCACTAGTGAAATATATACTCACACGCAAAATGGGTCCCTCCAGCCTTAGCCACCCGGTCTATCCAGTAGCCGGCCTCAGACCCCGGTTTCCCCAGGC
Source organism: Apteryx mantelli (assembly GCF_036417845.1). Lineage (NCBI taxonomy): Eukaryota > Metazoa > Chordata > Aves > Apterygiformes > Apterygidae > Apteryx > Apteryx mantelli. Next base: position 19,681,777 of record NC_089978.1, read on the forward strand.
ACTGGCTCCTGGACCCTCGAGCACCTGAGGTTCCTGGTCCTGCTCCAGTTGCTGGCACTCGGCTCTCTTATCCTGCTCACTGACGAGTCTGGCATGAAGTTTGCTAGTGCTCTCGCCCACAGGCTCAGACCAAGGTGCACCCATGCAGAAGACAGTTAGAAACAGAATTTAATAAGAATATCGGATAGGCTGTGGTGACCAAGTGCAGGGCTCAGTCAGATGCGCACGCTCACCAGCCAGCTGATTAACCAAGACTGGCCCCTTTTATCCCCTTTTCCCTTTATTTTCTCACACTTGTTCCTTCCCAGTCCACCTTGATTCCTCCCTTTCCCCACCCTTGCTCCTTGCCCTAAACATCCCATGGTCAGTCTTGCACATTCTCACAATCCCCTTAAAACATCCTGTAATGAGCTCTGCGCAGTCCCCCCATGCTCTCCCACCTCTTCCCCACTCTGTGCTCTGGGGAGGGGGTTCCCCATGACTCCTCTGGTGGGTTTCACCTGGGGCCACGGGCTGATTGCTCCCCTCCGGTGGTCCCAGCAAGCAGCCGCGCTGGGGGCTCTGGCTTGGTTTGCACCGATGAGGTGAATGGGGTTCCTCCACCTGGTGTTATTCCTCTCATCCTTGCAGGGTCTTTATGTTTGCAGCGATTAATCTTTAATCGTATAACCTAACACTAAGTATGTGCAGGAAAACCTTGACCTTAGCACTGCAGAGTTGAGATGAAAAGCAGAGAGGGGGAGAAGTGTTTGTTATTCAGGATTATTTCCTAAAGCACTTGCTTACCCTGGAAAAGAAACAATGCACCCATACCCTAACTTGATGCAATTCTTATTATGCATGTGACAATAATAGCATGGAGCTGAGATTTTTGTAGACTGAATTTCAGTCAACTAAAATTACTTCCATGTTTTCCAGGTATATCCCTTTTTCTCTGGAGTTCACATGGTAGTGGTTTGGAATAGGTGAGCTCTTTCAGGTGTGTGAAGGAAAGCATTAGAGCTTTTCTCAGCTTCTCTGCCATTATCTCTCTGCATCTTAGATCTCATAAGGAATGGGAAATCATTTTAATACATGTGCCGATTCAGTTATGAGCTCATTATTATGGTATTGTTTTCTGTAAAACATTCTTTTTCTAAGAATTAAACTGACAGCACCAAATTTGCAGCAGTAATGTAGAGATGAAAAACTTTGGGAGCCCGTCATTGTAGTATAATCTACATTGGAACTAGAAAGGCCAAAATGTTTTAAGGAAAAATTATTTATTTTGACTGGGGTTGTGTGTTTTTTCCACATAAATGAAAATAATTTATCATTAATAAGATAAATTAGAGAGGTGGTGGAGTCTCCTTCTCTGGAGATATTCAAAACGCGCCTGGATGCAATCCTGTGCAATGTGCTCTAGGTGACCCTGCTTGAGCAGGGGGGTTGGACTAGATGATCTCCAGAGGTCCCTTCCAACCTCAGCCATTCTGTGATTCTGTGATTCTGTAATAGATACAGTTTGATAGCTGTGAGCTTTGTAGAAGTCTAACCTTACTTCAGTACTATACTCACATAATATAGTGTCATAAACATTTATTTTATGGATACTGTTAAGAAGTGAGGAAACTGGAGAGTTTTGTGATGTAAATGTGCAAGCTGTTTGAGTTAAGAGGAAAAGGTAGTGATTATAAATTAACTTCCTTTTGCTTTAAGTTTATCTTGTTTGCAGTTTAGACAGAGGTGCCTTGTGAGTGAGAGTTACTGTGAGGGATAAGAGATGGGTGGCGGGTGGGTGTGTTGGCAGAATCGACTGTGAGCAGTGACACACTGCTGCTCGGTCGTAAAGTGATCTGATCTCACAGGGAAGCTGCAGTGTAAATCGCCTTGTTTTAAGGCATCTGAAAGCGTGGATGGGACTGGGACAGCTTACTTCCAGCAAGCTTGTAAGCAGGCTGCCAGCAGTGTTTCCATGTGTTCCTTGCAGATGAGAGCGTCTACCTTTATGTCTGGGAACATTAAAGGCTGGGTTGCTAAAAGCGCAGGTGGACTTTTCTTTTGCAGGAAGGTAGTAGCCATGTATTTTGCAGCATAGTCATTTTTTTCTTAGACTGAAATAATTAAAAAAGGCAGAGCTCTTGCTCTTGGAGTTCCAATTTATGGTTTATGACTATCACTACTCCTCTTACTGTAGCCTGCTAGCAGCTGCAGAAACAGAAACTACTTCTCTGTGGATTTGCCCAGAAAAATGAAGTTATGCTTAGCAGTTGTGAATTGGAAACTCAGTGCTTGTTGCAGCCACACAGAAATATGAATTAATTGGCTAGTTATTGACTAGTACTTTGATGCAGATATTTTATTATAATCTCTGTTGGGACAGTTTTGGAGAAGAAGGCTGTAGAAGTTCTGATTTTAGAGATACTGTTTGTAAAATGCTCAGCATGAGATTTAATTGCAGGTTGTGCTTGGGGCTTGCAGTGTGCTGCACTGTAGAGATATCAAACCTTGCTTACATATGACAGTATCTTTTTAAAGTGTGTGTGTGTTTGTTTTTTTTTCCTTCTGAAAAATATCTGTGTCAGGTTTTGGACCACGCCCCCCCCAAAAAAAAAGAAAAAAAAAGAAAAAAGACACCCATGAACTGGAGCAAGTTCAGGGGAGGGCCACTGAGATGGTCGGGGCTGGAGCACTTGCCCTGTAAGGGGAGGCTGGGGGAGCTGGGCTTGTCCAGCCTGGAGCAGAGACGGCTTTGGGGGCACCTGACAGCAGCCCCCAGCACCTGTGAGGTGATCTAGAAAACACAGCCAGGCTCTTCACAGTGGTGCATGGCAGGAGGGCAAGGAACAGCAGGCATGAGTTAAAACAGGACAGGTTCAGACTGGATACAAGGAGAAGCTTTTCCCCATGAGGACAGTCAGGCAGTGGCACTGGTTGCCCAGGGGGTTGTGCAGTCTCTGTCCTCAGAGGTTTTCGGGACCAAAGGTCAAAGCCCTGAGCATCTAGGTCTGACCTAAGAGCTGACCCTGCTGTGAGCAGGAGGATGGACCAGAAACCCCCTGAGGTCCCTCCCAACCTGAATTATTCTGTGATTCCAAGATGATCTGAACTTTAAATTGCGCTACTGGCCTGCCTAATTAGAGTACATCTTATTGTTTTCTAAACAGTTTGTTAGAAGAGCGGTTTGGCTTAGGTCAGACTAGTACAGATTGTATGGCCAACTGACTTGGTCAGGTCATACTGAATTACCACACATTTATGTTAAACAGCAACTTAAAAATGGTGTTTAATTTCCATATGCTTAGAGTTTAGCACTGATTAAACTTGTTTTGTTTCAGATAAATGTAAATGAAGTTCAAAGATTTTCAGATTTTCCACTGTCAAAGAAAACCCTAAAAGGTAAGTGTGAAAGTTTTCTTTGGAAATCAATTTAAGTAGAAATGAATGTATCATTCATTTGCAAATAAAGAAAATTTTGCTTTAAACTGATTTTTAAATGAATTTTACCATATATAGTGTTTTCCAAATGGAAAAATAGAGCACTGGGCAAGATAAAAATAGTGTTCCTCCCTCCCCTCTTCTCTTTCCACATCCCACATACTAGGATTGCAGGAAGCTCAGTATCGCATGGTAACTGAGATTCAGAGGCAAACCATAGGTTTGGCTTTACAAGGTAAAGATGTACTTGGAGCTGCAAAGACTGGATCAGGCAAAACCTTGGCTTTTATTGTCCCGGTAAGTATTTTACATACTTCCATCTACACTTAGGCCAAGTTATCCAGGAAGTCTTGGGTGTTAAACAGCTTAGGCTAATGGATCCTGGGAGAAAGGTTATAATTTAACTGACCTATGTGTTCCAAGGCAGACTCACTTAAGAAAGCTGCCTGAGGTTTTGGATGAAGTATATTTTTGTCCCTAGAAATATTCAGGCATTTTGGAATTTCATTTTGATCCTCACATTAGTAGAGCCTGTGCAATTCAGGAAGTGCTTTGTTTTTCTCTCAGGAGTCTGTCTTCCTTGTGCAACTCTGCTAATGTTGTCTGATTCTATTAAGATTTGAAAACTGAGTGTATGAAACAGGTGAAATTCTTACAGTTCCACAGGCTTTTTTAGATCAGTGGTTTTCACCTCTTTAAAATTTTAGGCTGTGGACCTTCTGTTGCAAATTGAAACTTAGTAACTGTAGACTTCCTTTTCTTGGTGTTTTTTTTGTGGACTCCCTAGAAATCACTTCCACATCCAAGCAGGAAAACAGGATGAAAACTCCTGTCACGGATAATAAATGTTTGAATGTTTTACTCAAAACATCATGCTCTGCATTTAATTTCTTCAAGTTGAAAGTATAATTGAAAAGTTTGTTTGTTTAAAGTGGACGTATCAATTGATGAGAAACCTATCAGTGATTGGATAAAGAGAAAAACAGATTTAGTTTTGATTATGGAAAGTTTTTTTTTTTGATTGCATGTTGTTTGCTTTTTGCTAACACAGATTATTTGAGAGCCCATTCTGTCAGTAACTGTGAGAACAGTAGTAGGTGTTTTGAATACCCTCTCTAATTGAGAAGATTTGTGTTTTATGCTCGATTTTCTTTATTAGTAAAGAACAGGAAAAAATGTAGGTGGCTTCAAAAATAGTCTTGTGAACTTGAGAAACAAAGAACAGAAGTGAGATTGCTGAATTAGTTAATGTAGGAGTAGAGATCTTTTGTCTTAAAAACATGGTTTTAAAACAGTTTTGGGGAAGGGGGGTAATGGGGGGGAGTTGGACAGGTGAAGAGTGAAGAAAAATTGTATGTGAATGCTAAACAGCATTTGGTATTTCAAAATACTTCAGGTAGGATGATCAGACCAATGAAGTCTTTGTGTTAAGATTAGCTGTCTAAATCTGTATTTCTGCAGTGTGAATTCATAAGAGGAGGAATAATCCTGGACCAAAGTTACAATACCTTTAGGTGGAATGCCCTGTATATAGCATATACGTATAGTACTGCTCTAAATCTGAACCAGAATTATTAAGACTGAATTATCTGGCTTTTTTCTAGTTGCTCTTTCTATTTCTGGTTCTCACAAAACCTTACAAGCAGGAAAATTTCTCCTGTGTTTCTGCATCTGATTTCTATTCTCATATAAGTGATTCAGACTTGATTTCCAGAATTTAGCAGAGTAGGTTTAATTGTGTAGTGAAATTTCTTCAATTTACAACCCATTGCTGTCTGTCATAGATTGGTACTGGGGAACTTTGCTTCAGCAAGCATCATTGCCATGAATTAGAATTGATATATAATCAAACTGCATGAAATGCATACTGATGTTTCTTAAATCATTATTTGAATTAACATCACTTTATCTTTTTTATGACTTTTTTTTGTTATATGTTTTCCCTCTGAGGTTTTATAATGAGAGTATGGTAATTTTTTTCAGGCCTTGGAAATCTTGTATCGCCATCAGTGGACTTCAGCAGATGGATTGGGAGTTTTGATAATATCACCTACCCGGGAACTGGCATATCAAACCTTTAAGGTTCTGCGTAAAGTGGGAAAAAATCATGACTTTTCAGCTGGCCTTATAATTGGAGGAAAGGTGTGTCCTCTTTCAATTTGCATAAATGAACAAATAAATGTTACTTTTGGAAGGAAGCCCTTGAATGGAAAAGTTAGGGAAGGGAGTAGTTAGTGGGAACCTCTTCATGACCCACTCATTTTCCTGTCTGTGTGCTCTGTATCTTTGGAAGCTTTTGCATATTTACTGTCTTTCCAGGTTATATGACTGGATGGAACTTCCTGCCAAGCCTTCCAGGACTATCCTTTAATTTAGATTATTCTGAAATACTTGTTGCTCAAGCCACAAGTGTGAGCATGCTGAAGAAAGGATGCAGTATCTGTGTAGAAAGAGGAAAAGAAGCTGATCCATGACTGTCTTTTCTAAAAACCATTAATAGGTTAAGCTGGCCTGAGCATCTCTGCCACTAGGTTGCTGGTGTGAACAGTTAGAACTAAACTGATTTAATTCATTTTCAGGATCTGAAAGAAGAGTCTGAGAGAATCCACCACATAAATATGCTAATTTGCACTCCAGGACGGCTTCTGCAGCACATGGATGAAACTTCATATTTCTATGCATCTGATCTGCAAATGCTGAGTAAGCTTTTAAGTATTTGAAAGTACTCAAAAATATTTTGTAACAGTTCATAACTATGTGGAGCACTTTCTTGGCTAAAAAGTTCATCCTACTCATGGTATGTAGATGAAGTAGCATTTAAGTTCAAATATGGAGAAATTAAAATAGAAAATGACAAAACTCCTTTCTTGTGTGCCTTTCTCTCTCTCAAAGCAGTTGCTGAGCATGTTTTCCTTAGGATGATAAGAACAAGTAGGTGAGTTAGTAAGGGACCCAAAAACAAATATGGCATCCCATTATAATCCTTTAGATATGTATTGGCTAGTGCTGACCTTTCCTTTCTGGCTATAGCTTTCTTGTTTTGCTTGATATGATAATTAACTATATGGAATATTCACTACAGTGTATGTATTTTGAGCCTGTTCTAGAAAAGATTTTTCTTTGCATTTTGAGCCAGATTGCTGTTTCTTTGTTTTGTTAGCCTCTTTCTTTCATCCTACCAACCTGAATACAAATTTCAGCTTAATGAAAAGGTTTGTCTGCCTTTAAGAATTGTGCATAATCTTTAGCATAGCTTGAGGAATTTGAGAGCAATTAAGAAGCTAATGAAGCTGATAAAATGTGAAATTAGGCTTGCTACACTCAATACAGTTCATTGCAGTTGGACAAGAATTGCATTAAATATAGGCCCTTTTCTTAATGCTTTGTCTCTGTGCTAATCTATGTATTCCCTATATGTCAGTGGTAAATTTAGCTTAGTAACAGGAGAGTCTGTTTTGCTTGGTCATGAATAGTACGGTACTATTCTATGTTCCATGGTTTTGTTTCCATAATGGGACAGGGAGTTTATAATTTGCAGTTTGTCTGCAAATTGGTGAACAGGTTACTTGAAATGCACATCTTCCTATGCTTCAGCATGTGAAGCTGAAAGTACATAATGTTATGGGAATTGCTGCAACTTCTCTGTTGCAGTTTTTTAACATATTTTATGGAGTACATGAGCAACTAAAGAAAATTCTACAGTATACAGCAATTAAGTCTGTCTCTGCAGTTTAAGTAGGCATTGATTTTTATACTTTACAGATCTAAAGTTTGAATTTTATAAAATCTAAAAACAGTTTCTCTCAAATCTATTTTTTCAACTCAGTTCTTGATGAAGCTGACAGAATTCTAGACATGGGGTTTGCTGATACAATGAACGCAATCATAGAAAATCTACCTAAGAAACGCCAGACCTTGCTTTTTTCAGCAACTCAAACAAAATCGGTGAAGGATCTTGCACGGCTGAGTTTGAAAGATCCAGAATACGTTTGGGTTCATGAGAGAGCCAAATTCAGGTATGTCAGGATGGTTTTTCTAGACCTGGGGTTTAAACAGATGATGATCCTATTTAGCTGCTTCCCTGACTGTCATCTTGCTGAAGCAGAAGGCAAATCATGCATCCTTCTCCTTCCTTCAATCTCTGGTCCTGTTGCATGCCTTTCTGAAAGTAAGGAATTTTCTGATAAGAGGTTACTAGTTGTGATTGATTTTGTTGCAGGGAAGCTGAACCTGCACCTTGCTTGTGGCTCCCCAGGAACTTCTCTGACTGGAAGTTTGTTTTTTTTTCAGGGTAGCTCCAAGAGTGGGTTATAGTCTGGATGGAGTAGTCTTCTGCCTGTAGCAGCAATCATTTCTTGGTTGCTGCTTTCTTGTTCTTTGGCTTTCTTTCCCCTCCTGCCTTCATATTCACTGTGCAGGACCGCCATGACAACAAATACTGCTGTATTTGTTGCACAAATACAGTTCTTCTGTGTGTCTTTGATAAATCTGGTGTTCCAAGGAAATGCTACTCTACTGGGAATGTGCAGAATGACCATCTTGTTTGTGTGCTCAGTATTGGGTGTCCTTAGGAAACCATATGGCATTTGTCCACGTGCAGTAAGTCTTGTGCTTCCAGACACGCAGGATTTGCTGTGCGCGTTCAGGACTCCAGCCCTGTGCGTGTGAAGTAAATTTGTTGTCATACAGTTTGGACCAGAATGGGAGGTCCTCCCTGGAAGTATATGGTCTGCCCAGCTTAAAAAAATTAATGTGACATTAAATGCAGAAAGGTGCACAGTGTTAGCACATTTTTTTTCTCTCAAAATCTAAGTGAAGACCACTATTTAAAATTTTGCATTTCTGTGGGCTCTATTCTCTGAGTGACATGTTGCTTATGAACATGTATGATTAAGTTTTTCTGTTCTATGAAGCATGCATATATTTCCATACATAAGATGCAGGTGGAGGAAGGTGAAGCACAGTGGTAAAATGGCTCAACCAAGAGCAAACAAGGAATAATCAGCAAAATGAACAGTAGAACTTGATTGAATCCTTAGGCAGGTTTTAACTGTTTGACTCCAGAATGTCTCTTTATTATACTGCAAACAGCATTAATAGTGCTACTGATAAATAAGGGATCTCAAATAAATACAATTGCAGGAGAGAGCAGAGGAGGAGATAGAAGCCCAGGATAGTCCTCTGTTTGAGGAGCGACTACACAAAAATGCAAGGTTTGTGAAACAGATGTAAAGTCTGTTTTAAAGCACATCGGAGTTTTTGAGCTATTTGGGGAGGTACAATTAGATAATAAAACAAATTAATATTTTCCTTTTTTGATTTAGTTTAGAATTACTGCCTTTGTATGTAGGATGGTGTTATCTTAAGGAAACAGTTTCCTGTGAAAGATTTACAAGGCGAAAGGTACTGTGGTATAATTTAAAGTGACTAGTAGAATAAAAATTAGAGCAGTGTCATGTAATTTCTTTCTCTCATGTGGCATCTTCAATAAAATAAAGTAATTTTAAATACCCTTGGTCTCTCTAAGGTGGAGTAGAGGGACTGTGAGAGAAGAGCATTTGAATGTATTTCAAGGGCAAATATGTCAAAGAATATTCTTTTCTTACTTTGTAAAGAACTGAAAGGTGAGTTAAGGTGACAATTTGGAGCTTTGCAAAGTCACTTTGCATGCCAGAGTGATCAGTAAAAATACATCAATGCCTTTTTTGTGCATGATTAGACTGTGCTTTGACATTGCCTTAAGCACAAATGATGCTTTAATAGCACTAATAGACAAAATTGCATTTTTAAGTCAAGGCAAATTGAATGTCACTGCTTAGACATGGAAGGAGTTTGGCTAGGTGCTAGTAACTGAATTTAGAAATGAAGTCAAAAGTTTTTTTTTTTTTTCCCCCTCCTCTCCATCTTCCCCTCACCCCAGGATTATAGTAAACAAACTGATTGGTCTTTCAAGAGTAGCTTTCCAGTGGAGCTGCTAAGACTTGTTCCTCCAAGTGGGAGAACTTCCCAACCTTACTATTTTTTCTTTTTTCTGGATATTTGACAGACACTCTTGACTTGAAAGAAAGGTCAGCAGCTTTTTAGATATTGTATGTCTGTATAATCTGTTTTTTTTCTGTTCTTTATTCTCTTTTTAATGTTATGGGAACTATGGAATCTAAATAAACTTTTTGGTTTTTTTTTTAGTACGCCAGCAACTTTGGACCAGAACTATATTGTTTGTGAGCTTCAACAAAAAATAAACATGTTATACTCTTTCCTGAGAAGTCATCTGAAAAAGAAGAGTATTGTGTTTTTTGCAAGTTGTAAAGAGGTATGACTATCTTTTTTTTTCCCCCCTCTGTGACATATTAAAACTACTAAAATTAAGATATTCATGTAGATATCAAAGCATGAGAGAGGTGAGATTCTGGACTAGCCTGCACCAGGAGAAGCGGGGAGGAGCCAGACCTCCCCCACCTCTGTCGACATGTCGCGCAGGGCTGGTTGGACAGCTGGGGTGTCGGGAAGCGTGGGGCTGTGGGCTCAGTGCGGGAAGGCTCCCGCAGGGATCTGCGTACTGATTTCTATGCTCTGATGTTGAAAAAGGATGCTAAGAGTTACGTAGCGAAGAGCGAGCTAATACGGTTGTGTCTGGTGAGGCATTTCATAGTTGGATTACAGACTATTTAATAGATGTATCTGCTCTTTTTAAAAGCTTTGAAAGCTTGCTCTAAATAAATTATAATTATGAAGTAGTGTGTGGAAAGGTTTTTCTTACGGTTATATAGGATGTAATCCTTTGAATGCCTGCTTGTACAACTGTCCCGGGAGTATTTCTTTGAAATTATTCGTAAATGTTTGTGTGGCAGATATTTCTTTCTCTGACTACTGTATGTGTGGAATATTTTTACTATATATATTCAACAGATAATTGTGTGATAAATATTCACTTTAGTTCTTGCACTTGTGCAAGAGGTTACAGGATTTCTGTTGTTTTGCAGTTGGCTAGAGTACAGTGAGGCTGTAGACTTATTTCTACAGAAATTCTCTCTGAGCTGCAGCTGTTACTGCAATATACACAATTTCTGTAACTATTATCTTAAAAATTATTAGTTAGCCACCTGCTACAGAATAACGCTGCACCATGGTACTGCACCATAGTACGATGTGTAGTAATAAACAGACTGTCTTTTTAAGATAAACTGCTGAAGCTTGAAATAGTAAGACAAGACTATGTAGACTGCTTGGAGTGCAAGCATAAGACACTATACCCCTCCAGTGTTGCCTAAAAACAGCACTTCTGATGGACTTTTCATGTTTGGTCTCTTGCGTGCAGCGTAACTAGTTGTGCCCCAAATCTGCTCCTTGTTGGAAAGCTGCAGAAAGGCATGGCAGCCTTTGCCGTGGTTCATCCCCTGCTGTAGGACCTGGGTGTGTGATGGTGTCTCTGAACTGCCTGTCTTGTCTCTGATGTGGAGAAAAGTGTATCTTGCTTTATGGGCTAAGACTGTAGCTATCTCCTGGATGTGATCATTACCACATAATGTTAAGTTTGTTTATTTTCTTCTGATTTGTTGGGTAACAGGTCCAGTATCTGTTCAGAGTGTTCTGCAAGCTTCAGCCTGGTGTGCCTGTTTTGGCACTCCATGGCAAACAGCATCAGATGAAGAGAATGGAAGTCTACAATTGTTTTGTTCGGAAAAAGGCAGCAGTACTTTTTGCTACAGATATCGCAGCTCGTGGCCTCGGTAGGTGCCCATTAAAGCAATAAAATGATGATCCAATCCTATTAAGACTTTATCAGTACCAGTATGCTCTTGAGGCCAGGTTCACTTCTTACAAATCAAATTGTAGTTTGCTACCACAGTATTTAAAAGCTCATTATGGTGTCTCAGAAAGGAAAAGGTACGCTTTTCAAAGAGTTCTGCCATTCCTTTGCTGAAGAGAGGTGCAGTTCATTTGTACTTAGTTTTTCTTTTTGTCCCTGAATGACCTAAGCTGTCATTAGTCTTGTAATGCCATTTGTTAGTAGTGTAGTCAGTGGAAACTATCTGTTTATTTTTTTTAAGTCTGTAGATAATCTAGGAGAAATTTTAATGTCTGTGGACTGTGTGGGATTATGGGACTTTAAGGGGACAAAATAATAGATGAGGCAAAAGCAATAATATTTTATAGGTGCTGTTTTGGCTTGAGTTTCTCTTTTCTGTGGTCGCTAATTACTGGATTATTTCCTCCTCAGTTACAATTTTTGCAAATACTTTGCTACTTATGACATTTTTTTAATTTTTGGAGGCAATTAAGTATGATAAAAGAGTTTTTTCAGGAGTCTACTTGCATTTCTTTGGGATAGCAAACTTTTATTGTCCAAAATGTAAGGTTTTGTCAGTACATTACAGGAGGAGGAAATTGCTCCAAAATGGAAGTGAACACAAATGAAAACTGTTTATCATGCCTTCTACACGGCTGAAATCTTGCTAGTGAGGAGTTAATGTGGGTATGGTTGCCTGGGTATAGAGTGTAGGTGTAATTGTGGAATACTGCATTACTACAGACTTGGTCAGGAAGTAGCACTGGCTCATTACAATGCCAGCTAGATGAAATACAGCAGTTGGAAATTGCCCTTTAAAACTATAATTCACTTTGAATATTGAGTTCTTGGTCTAGCTTGGTGACTTCCTCTTCCTGTTGTTGAGAGGGACTATGATATTTCTTTACATGGCTAGTTATAGCATTGGTGTCTGACCACAGCTCACTTCAAATCCCAGTAGAGTAGGATAATGAAATTCTAGGTAAAAGTAGGTCAAATCCTGTTATTTAATTATTAAATGTTGTGGTGTTTTGTGGTGTTTTGTTATCTGTGTGACACAAAGCATCTGTCTTTCCTTGTCAAGTGTGAAATTATGTTCCATTCAGTGCACTGTCATAACTTTGGAAATGAAGACACCATTAATTTTAACTTGCTTTGATGAAGAGGCTGGTTGTTTGTAATGTGCTAATACATGCAATTAATTTTATTTTTAACTTGGAGGTTGCATGCAGGCAGTGTCTATAAATTGATATCTAAATGATAGTTCTTACAGGAAACAATGCTCCAAAATAATGTATTACTCTTGAGCAGGAGGATTTTGAGTTCAGAGAGCTTAAAATTTAACATGTGTTTTCTTTACACAGATTTTCCAGCAGTGAACTGGGTCATTCAGTTTGATTGTCCAGAAGATGCAAATACGTACATCCACAGAGTGGGAAGAACGGCCAGGTTCATATTCACTTTTGATTAATATTTTAATGTTTTAATCTAGATAACTACAGGCACTACTAATTGGCTAAAGACTCACTTGAAAAAAAATGAAATATGAGTTGGAAAGAAAGGTGGCTGTTATCACCAGAAGACCCTTTGATTATTTAAAAGAAATGGTTTAACTTAGTTGTTTCTTTGTGAGCATCAGAGACTCCTTATAGCAGATAGGACAAATGATGTCTAATTTAATCTGACTAGGCAGGGTTAATAGTGAAGAAGCAAAAGTAGTCTTTTGTACTTGGCAGGATTACCACAAAGGCTGAGTGGACCACATTTGTGTGTAGAAAAGCTTGTGTTGCCACTGCCATTTATAGGTAAATAAAGCTTTATACTTTGTGGATCCAATTTCTTTCAGTGTCACTGAAGACTCATCAAAAGAATCATAATATTTCTTCCTTGTTTTACTTTGAGAAGTAAGGAATCAAACAGTGTTAATAGCTGGTTAAATTTTTAATTTTCTAAGTCTTTTGTGGAGTTATAGTCTTAGGGATAGCTTTAGTTAAAATATTTGTGGCCAAGGCTTTATAAAGGGAGTTACCCAGATACACTATTGAAAACCTGGTCCTTGATCTCTGAAGCTGATTTTTGAAAGAAACAGGAGTTGTTGTGGTGTATAGTTCAGTAGATTAAAAACTTTATCCAGTTATTTGAAGGATGAAATGCAAGACCTGGCATTATATCTTGTATATAATTTAATATGTTTGCAGTAGGGTTTTACCATCTATGTTGCCATATAGTTTGAAGTCAAATATAATGACAGAACAGTCTCTTAGAACAGGTGTCAGTAATTGTACTGTAGGAGTTTGAGATTTGTGTATTTGGATTGGACAGCAGTAAGTTTTGGTGACTCAGTAGTAGGAACAAGCCTACTTTCAGCACTTTTTCAGAATGTGGAGTTTTTAGGCATGTATTTATTGTAATTGATAACATCTCTGCTCCATTTTTCCCTGTGTCCACCTTTTTGCTACCTACCCTTTTCTTATAGAAGGGAATAATAGATTTTTAAATAGCTTTTGGAAATATGTTGGCTATAAGGAAAATCAATGAATGTTATATATAATTAGATATAATGTGTAGCTGCTTAAAGATTTGAATTTGGCTAATGTCATTGGTCCTGGCTGAAAAAAGACCATAGGCTTAGTTAGAACCTTTTCTTTAAATCCTGTGTGGCTTCTGCAGAAGGCTTGTAATTTTGTGTTCGTGGTATACTGTCATCATGGAAGGGAAAACAATGTATATGACATGGTTTAACTGGCAGCTTCGAGAAGGACTGTTGAACTCTTTCGTAGCTGTGTCACTAAGTACCTGTCCAGATTTAAAGTCCTTAGACCTTTTCCCAACACTTACCAGGTGCTGAGAAGAATGATTGTAAGCAGCTTTAGAGATGGGGAAGAGCTATATAAAGGCAAATAACCACCCCTTTTCAACAATGATTTTAATAAAATGTCACTGTGACCAGGATGTTAGCCTTGCAAGGTTATGGGTCTGTCTTCAGAGGCCTCTTAAATACAACCCTCTGTGGTTGCGTAAGGAACAGGTTTAGGCAGAGTGTGGGGGCAGAGGGTCTGTTCTGCCGTACATCCGCAGTGCCGAACGTCTGCCCCTTGCTTCACCAGGCTGTCATTTAGATCTCTCTTTACATGAATTTTTCAGTAGCCAGACCTTACTGAAATTGTAAGCATATCTGAGCAAGTTACCTGAGCTGGCAGAATTGTGACTGATATTGAAAGCAAATTCCTTCTGTAGGAAAAGCTTTGCAGGTACCTTCTGTCTCTTAACCTGATAGAGAGACCAGTGAAGGTTCTGCCCTACCCTGGGCTTTTGTTCGGGAGAAATGTGCAGAGTCTCTTTGTCCTGATGTTCACGAAACAAATCTGTTCCCAGGACTAAAGTTAAGGGCATGAAAAAACCACTGAAAATAAGATAAGGAAAATATTTAATAGTTTTAGGTATATACTGTGCACTAAGTAAATAAGCTAATGCTGAGTAGGAAACTTCACTTGTTTTCAGTAGCAGCAGTTAGTATGAGAGGAGCTCATGTTTTCTCTATAAACTTAATAAAAATTAACTGCAGTTTAATAGTTGTCATTAATGAGGTTAGAGATAATTACAAAGGTTCATGGGTTATGAGGATGTATAATTGCATGGAATGAAAGCTAAATTAGATATCTCAGCTAATTAGACTATGTTAAGCTGTAATTAAAACTGGGTTGCTGAATACTGTTTACTTTTGAAATCAAATTATTTTGTGACACAAAAGTAAATATGAAAGTCAAGAGAAAGTATTAGTTTGGGACAGGGGCTGAAGATGAACTGTTGTTGTGTGTTTCCACAACTCTCTTGCACTTTTGCAAAGCCTTAGCAAAAGTGCAAGATACTGATTAATTTAAATGGTTAAGACCACTGTGTTCCTTAAGTAGGATTTCACTTGCATTTCATCCTACTGTGGAGCATATATTGCAACCTCTGCATTTTTGTTTATGGTAAAGTAAAATCAAGAAAATCTGGGTGTTGTCCAGTAATGCTTTTACTTTATAGTAGAGTTGGCATGTCCTATATTTTAATTTTTTTTAACTTGGAAGATATGCTACTATTGCAGTGATTGGAAAAATTGTGGAAACTATTTTCTCCAATTGCATTTTTAATGCAACTGTGGAAACTATTGGAAACATTGTGGAAAATATTTTCTCCAATTACATTTTTAAATATTTATTTAAAGTCTAGCTAGTATAGTAACATAACTTCTAAAATATTGACAATACTGTAGCCATGTCCTTAAATATTTTTTGACTATATTCTTGTCATACAGTCTCCTAGCAAATACTGTTATTTAAACTATTACAGAATCAGAATGGCTGAGGTTGGAAGGGACCTCTGGAGATCATCTAGTCCAACTCCCCTGCTCAAGCAGGGTCACCTAGAGCACATTGCACAGGATTGCATCCAGGCGCGTTTTGAATATCTCCAGAGAAGGAGACTCCACCACCTCTCTGGGCAACCTGTTGCAGTGCTCTGTCACCCTCACAGTGAAAAAGTTTTTCCTCATGTTCAGTGTGGTCATTAGACCACACTGCTTTTCCTGTGGGTCTTAGTTTAAACGTTCTAAGTAAATAAGAGATACTTCTAGAGATCGTCTGCAAAACTCAGTTCTGGCTTTTAATTTCTATTGATGCCTGCTGTTCTGTAGCCCATGAAGCCTACAGTTGAAAAAATTCCTTCTTCAGCTTTGTGAAACAAGTTGCAGTGCCACTAGAGGACAGCAAAAGATAACTTCTGAAGCACAGCCATATGCGTTTCTCTCACCCTCCAACTGTTTTTCCAAGCCTAACTTGTAAGTTGTGTGGCATGAAAAGGAACATATATAGGGATGTTTTTCTTTCAGTCATGATTGCATTGACAAGTAGGATAGATATTGGAAGGTCTATTCTATCTTTCTATTCATGCATACGTATTGTGTATTTTGGATGTATCCGTATCCTGTTATCCTGGCATATCTCAGTAATTAATTTCCTTCTTTCCGAGCATTATCTTCCTCGTTCCCCCTGCTGCTTTTCCTTCAGGGGAGACTATAGAAGCTGTTACTTGAGTTTAGTGATTCTTCTGTGTGCGGAGTCTTTTTTAAAAATGTTGACAGTAAAATGCAAGACAATAAATCCGTTGCTCTGCAGTTTTTATAATCACTGTGGTATGTCCAGATCTTTATATAACCTTTAAGTCTGGCTAAGGCTCAGACTTCTGATATTAATGGTATTTAATCTGCACTAGGTTTGTTAGGTGCTTAATCTAAATTAGGAAAGTCACTGTAATTTTTTTGTAAAATGCAGTATGGGTATGCATATAAGCATGCATATTCAGTCTAACTGTACATAAGCTTTATCCTTTAGGTAAATTATATTCTGAAAACAAATGGAATAAAAAAAAAAACAGTATTCTCAAAGCAGGATACTGTATTGCCTATTATCTTTGTGCTGGCTGCTGTGATGATCGCAGCCAAAGAACATGAATAAAGACTTAGAAGATCTCTAATCTCTCTGCTGTGTTGTGAATACTGAAGCATGTACACACAACAAGTTTTGGAAAGGTGAAAGGGGCAGGTCATTTAATGATATTACTCTGTCATGAAGTAAACTGCTTTGAAACATGCTCATTGGGGCTCCCCTTAATTGCACATTAGAGGTATGGAAGTGAGACTAATAAGCCTTTAGAATAATCTGTCCAAGTGGGACTAAAGCATTTAAAAATGTGAGTGACTTAATGGAACAGTTTTTCAGTGGTGGAAGCTTGTGTCTGGGAAACGTGTCCCAGAGATGTGTGTCGTGGGTAGTCAATAAACTGCATAATCAAGATGACAGCTCCTTGTTTGATTATCTTTTTGTGTTTAAGACCTGCTGAAGCACTTTTACTGATGTTTCTTTAAAAAAAAGTGTGGTATTTAGACCATCTCTTATATTATATTGCAGTCAAATCATTATCTTAAGTAAAATAAAAATAGCTGCCAGTGGAGGTCACAAGAAATCGTTGACACCACATATTTAACTTGCAATTTATATTATTAAAATCTCTAAAATTAAATACTGTAACCTAGCTACATTCTTAACAGTATCCTGTGGTGCTGCAGTTGCATTAACTGGAACTATATTATCCATTAGAACTTTTTTCTAATAATGTGATACGAATGTTCCAATACACTAAAATGCTAAGTGGCTATGGTTATTACGTGCTGACAAGAAACTATCCTGGAAGCTGTAATAAAAAAAACAAGCACATATATTTCAACACAGTAGAGTGGACACAGCTGCTGTGGGAAATGGATTGCTCACAAACTAGCTGGAGGACTCAACAACCTCCCAAGGCCTTTTAAATTCAATTTATTTTGAGACTAGCATGATAAGGTTTGTGAGCTGCTGCCTGTTCTTGTCCATCATTTCTCCTGCATGAGTGTGCTGAGCGGACATGAAGATGAGCTAGTATGACTGAATGAAGGGGATTATGATATTGTGGCATACATAAAACCTAGTTACGTGGTTCTCGTGATTTGGCTATAGAGATAAATGGGCCCTACTGTATAGACGAGAGAAGGAAGAGGATGTAAAGTGATCAGAAGAAATCCCTGCAAACCCCCGAAGTGATCTCTAACTTGATGGTAATATTTACTGATAATTTTTTTAGGGTCTAACTGAACTGAGGTCTATAGACTGTAGTCTATACAAAAGAGGGATAGGAATGAACAAAACACTGGAACTAAGATAATTCAAGAACCTACTTGACTTAGTTTTTAGTTTTAAATGCTCTGTGAAGTTCGGATTTTTCATAGCCCATGGAAAAGGGAGCTCTTCTCACTAGCTTAGAAACCTTCAGCTGTGAACACGGGCTGTCCACAGCATTTGTTTGGCTGTGGGTGGCAAGGAAGCTTCCCGGTGGGTGGTGGCCCTTGCTGGGCTGCTCTGGCAGGACTCCCCTCAGGCGGTACAGCCCGGTTTCCACTTAGCAGTGCAGTTCACTTCTTAAAGATTGCTGCTTTAAAGAAAAATGCCTGTCTTAAAGAGACGATTGATTATGTAGTTAGGATAGAAATCGTGATATTTATGCATGTGTTCATTTGTCACTTAAAAAATGGAACAGCAGATTCCCACCATAGGGAAGAAATCCAGCAGTGTAAAAGGTATGAGCAAGAAGAGTTTTATCTACTGTTTATCAGGGTCTAGGAGAAACAATATTTTTTTGTTTTGAAACTTAGATGTCACCAATCCCTTTTGTGACAGAAGGCCCGGAAGGTAGTATAATTGGAAACAAAATTTTGTCTAAACTGAACACAATGTGAGGGAGCTAAAGCTGTTACTTTGTTTTAAGAAAGATGTTTAAAAATGAGAGCTTACATAATCAGATTTAACAGTTGAATTTTAAAACAAAACTATGACTTATTGTATTTCTGTGGAAGGCCTTAGGGATAAATACAGATATTATTTTCTCCCTGTTGAAGGGTAGCCTGTGGGTGAACAGATTTATTCATATGAGTATCAGATTGAAATAGGTCTTCTCAGAATAAAAGTGCCGATTTTGACTTTTTTGGGATATATTTTCATAGCTGTTTAATATTATCCCTTTACATGAAAAGAGCGAACACAGACAAACGTGCATCAAACTGAAATGCTTTATGCTTCACTGTTGTAGATATTTTATCAAGGAATTGAAAATCATAAAATGAATTAACATGCTAGAATTATTAGAACTTGACTCACTTAGCAGTCCTTATTGAGTGTGGTTGTTGAGGTTTTTAATTAACCTATTCAAAATGTAGATTGGAAGTCACTGTTTATAACCTAACTTCCAAAAATTAGATGTGTTTTTGCA
Source organism: Apteryx mantelli (assembly GCF_036417845.1). Classification (NCBI taxonomy): domain Eukaryota; kingdom Metazoa; phylum Chordata; class Aves; order Apterygiformes; family Apterygidae; genus Apteryx; species Apteryx mantelli. Next base: position 19,700,825 of record NC_089978.1, read on the forward strand.
TACACAGCTGGTGATTCTCTCAGTTTTCAAGTACTTCTTACAACAGATGAAGAAATACTGTGCCTGTTTTTTTCTCCCTCATCCTCAAATCTCAGTTGCAGTCTTATGTATGTTAATAAATATATAGAGAGAGTTTCAGTGGAAAAGTGGATCTCATACTCTTTCAGTCTTTACAGGGATAGGTAGTTAGCTGTAGAAGCAAAGATCTGTGCTGTTTTTCAATTTTGTTTGTCAGTTATTCCACATGATGGAATTGTTTCATTCTAGATTCTTAATGAAAACTAAAATAGTATGCCAAGGTTTAAAGAACATTGTTGTTGCAGAGTCAGCTATTCAGAATATTTGGGGTCTGAATGGTGTGCAATGAATAAATGATGGCTTTCCATGATGAATAGTTAGGCTTCCCAGTGGAACTAACCATTAAATGATTTGCACTAATAGTTGGGCCAATGTGTACGATGAATCTAAAGTCCTGTGGAAGAAGTGTGAAAACATGTATTTAGAGTGGTATTATAATACACATGCAAAAGGAGGCAAATTTAGTGGTCTTAGTTTTGATGCTGTTTGAAGTGTTCAAATAGCGTTCAATTTGAAGGTTTAGTAACCTTAATGCTTTTGTGTTTATTATAGCTCAGTGGCCTGACTTTCTGTATGTCAGGGTTAACATTCCTGAAGCAGATATTTTACACTCAAAATTTCATCTAATCTTTTTTTAAGTTACATTGTTTGGGGTTGTTCTTGTTTTCTGTCTACAACTAATAGGAATTTGAATGGGAAACACAAGGAATGGCCACCTGTGGTGCATAAATTTTATAAATTTGCATATAGTCTTTTTTGGAAATGCAGTTTTTAATTTGCTAGATATGATTTTTGTGTTTCTTAGGCCTTTCAGGAATCTTTTGACTTCCTGACAATAACTAGCTGAGCATTCTGGTCATCATTCCCAAATCTTCAAAAGTGCTGGCCTCACACTGTTTTCATGAGATTTCCTGTTATTCTCTTTGGGTTTTGTCTGAGTTTGAACAAAACATATCCTCAGAACTAAATTATCTAATAAGTGAGATCGAAACTCGGATCTTGAGTTTCTTGACTATGTAGGATTGGAGTTCAATCATCAAATTAATACCAGGCAATCCAGTCCTATATAAATTCTAATAAAGTAGTATCTGATTATAAATCTCAGCTAGAGAGTTTTTCCAAAGTCAATCAAATCTAAAATTTCAATTCTGTTAAGGAGCTTAATATTTGAAATCAAATTATCGAAGGACTGAACCATGACCTCAGAGCCGATTACAAAGTTTCTTAGATTTGAGTCCATGCATGCTAACTTTCTCCCCCAGCCGTCACAGAAATACAATAGAAATGTTACTTACTGAATGCACTTCAAATGTAATAATTTTGTTTATTAGATATGGATGTTTACCAAAATTTTTTTTAATGGTATGAGGCATGCTTGACTCAGGTCCTTATAAGACAATATGCAGCACTATTTTAACTGTTAAAATTGTCTTTCTCATCTTTTCTTTTTATTACTTTTATGAGCATTTACATACTTGTGGACACATAGCTATGCCTTTGTCCTTGAAATGAAGTAATAAGACTGAGACTTCTCTGGCAAATGACAGAAAAAAATATTAGAAAAGGAAAGATCTCAGACTCTTCAGTTATTCCAGCTTTCCGAACTTCTTTAGAACTGGAGCTTGGACTGCAAACAAAGACCGGAAAAACAGTATTTTGCTTACTCCCCTTGGCTCTCTATAGTAAATCTCATCTGGGGGAGAAAGAGCCTTTTCAGAAATTGATTTGGCTTTCTTGATGTCTGACTTCCTTTACCTGAAAGGATCTGCTGTGGTGAGCTTCTGGAATACTAACATTCCCTGAGATGGCTTATTGCTTTGGAATACAAAGCTTTTTAGGGGTGTCTTTAAGCTCATAAGTTTGTAGCTTGCGGTAGCTTACTTCCTCCTAAGTCTTTTGACAGATAAGCTAATAGCATATGTTGATGCCCTCCATGCTGGCCCGGTTATGCTTAAATTAGATCTTAAGTGGCAAAGGTCAACTTGGAAAAGTCACATTTAAGCAACAGATGAAAAAATACACATATTTTTGATTATGGTGGTTGATCTGTTACTTCCAAAAGTAAAAAAAATTCTACACTTAGGTTCCTTGCATAGTTTTGTGTGTGGTGAATACCTTCAAAAGCATTGTCACCTGCATTATATTGAGTTTTCTGGAAGTGGGAAATATGCAAACACAGGAAACCGTCACACAAGTATCTTTGTATCTTCAACTCTCCTCCCCCAAATTTTACAAATATCTCATTATCTTCATTTTTCTCCTTTTCCAATTTTAAAAATAGATGTTTTTGTTCTTTCCAAACAAGGCAGAAATACTACTTTTAACTCTCTTGAAGTTTGGCATCAGCTTGTATCTTCTGAAATATAAATGTTAGGAAACAAGTTCCAATACATCTGTTCAAGATAGTACCTGTATAATGTTTCCTTTAATGTCTACATACACGCACAGACTATCCTTACAGTTCTCTGCCCATTACTTTCCCATCATTTTTTTCCCTACCAAATGTCTGTTTTCCTGCAGAACACTGTTGCCTGACCAGCAGTCTGACGGTTCCTGTTCCTGTTTTATTCAGGTATTGTCATGACTTACATGTCACTGACAGTTAATGTGATGTATTTCACTGAAGCGTATGTTACAGCGGTCATGTCAGGGATGTATAATGGCTCTGGGTATAGCTGCAACAAGCTCAGCTCTAGCTGCACAATATGGTGGTATTGATTAATAACCAGATTACGTTTTCATCTATTGCCTTGGTGATAATGGTAGTATTGGTTTGCTTTAACAGTATTGGTTGGGGTATACGCAGCCTTTGATTAGTTCTGATCAAGGTTGGGTTAGGATTAACTAAAACTTACTGTGTTTGGCCTGCGTGAAAAGAATTTTTTCTCATCCTGGCCTCAATGAATGGTTACCATGCTGTCAGTTCCTTCATGCTTGTTACCAACTGGCAGCTCAGGGTGATCTTTAGCAGAAGATTAGGACTGATTCTGTCATGGTAAATACACTATCCTCTCAACTGAACGATTGAGCTCTCCCCCCCTCCCCACACACACAAGGAAATAAAATTATTCTGCAGCTCCGTGCATTTCTTTGCTGGGGAAATAGTGCTCTTGACATTCATTAACCATTTTTGTCTGCTTCTAATTAGCCAGCACCAGATTGTCCTAATTTATCCCATTTCCTTCTTATCTAGCCTTTGGAGATTGCCCTTGTTTGTAGGTCTTCTCTTTCTCACCTGCAATCAGTGCAAATATGTCATTCCTACCCTTTGTTTTGTAGTGCTAACGATGTTTTGTCACTGCTTCCTTTCCTGTAAGTCAAGATTGAATTGCAGAAAAATTACTTGCCTTTTTATTAAATGTTGAAGCCAGTACATTGCTTCTTGAATAAATAAATGGGACAGGTATGAACTAGAAGTACAGGGATACATGTACTTTTAAGATAGCTGTCCACTTTTGGTGACAATTTGAAGGCTTCAGTCAGCAAGCGTGAGAACTTTTTGCAGTTTCTTCTCTTTTGTAGAAAGACATTATAGTCCTCCTGCAGAAGAAATTTAGTAGCTGAGGTTGACTCCTTGCTGTTTTGTAGTATATAAAAGTGTAAAGGTTTTATTTGTGTCTCTTGAAAAAAAAAATACAGGAATGTTCTTTTTTTGGCTTTAGTGGAGAACTTTTTTCCCTTAGGAGATGGAAGGATGTTCTTTTCTCCTATGTTTTAGATGTTGTAATGGAAACAAAATTTTGAGCAGACAGTTGAAATGTTCTTTTCTTTCTATGCCAGTTTTCAGGGGCTTGTGTTGTGAGTTTGCAAATATAGAAGTTCTTAGTATGAAAGGCTCAAGGAAAACACTTTTTTAGGAAACTATGAGGCTTTCCACAGCAAGAAACACCTCTGTTTTGCAGGTTGATCTTTTTAAGACTGTAGCTTTCTTATTAGTGCATTTGTTACTAAATTGTTCATTTCATTTTGAGATATGTAAAACTTTGCACAAGTAAAACTCCTGTATTATAGGCTTGCATTTTCTTTTCTGTAAGTAAACACCCATGGGAGAGGCTAAATAGATACAAACCTTTCCAGATGGTACTTAAGATCTCTTGTTCTTCAGCTTACTCAAATCAGTAATGATTTCATTTTCGTGTTTAGCTCTGAAGAACAGCATTAATATTAAACCGGCGGTTTTCACACTTAATTAAATCACACTTCTTGTTGCCTTGGTAGCTTGACTGAAACTTACTGTTCCTCCTCCCTTCTATTCAGTTTAATTTAAGTGCATTTAAAATATTAACATTTAAATGAGTGAATGACTCCAGAATATCTAAGGAGAATGCTTGGACTGCCTTGATAGTTATCAGGTGTCTTTCTGTCCCTTTGAATATCTGAATGCATCAGCTCTGAGGAATATTTTTAACGTTGCTTCTTTTCTTAGTAGTTGCCAGAAGATGAGAAAGTTTATGCACTTGAAAACCTCTCTCTCTATTCTTTATTTTAACGTGATTGCTTCTTTCCTTAGCCATTGTCTGCATAAAGGCTTTGTAAGATTTAATGTAAACTTTGAAATAGTTGCTCTCCATAGATACCAGGTTTAATGCTTGCTTTCTTTTTTGAATCATCTATGGAATGTGTCTTCAGAACTTGTAGTTTCTGAAAAGATGACTGACTCAGCATATAATATGTTTAGCACTAATAGCACAAGAATACCTTTTGCTAGTCAGATGAAAGGTTCGTCTGATCCCATATGGTGTTTTGAGTGGCCTAGCGGATACTGAGGAAAACCTATAGGACCAAGTCTAATGTACAATGATGTTTCCCATAATATATCATTCCAGTGTTTGGGTTTGTGGTGTGCAGAGACTGTATCTACATCCATCAGCCCTTGATGGTAATTTTTTTCCGTGATTTGTGTAGCACTCATCTTTCATAGTATGTTTCACACTAACACAAGAAATATATTAAAGCAAATTTAGGAATGCTAGGTCAAGCACTCAAAGATACTAAATGCCAGAAGCAACAAAACTGTGTGAATCACTTCCTGACTTTGACTAATCTTAATGAACCTACAAAGATCATCCTACAGTGTGATCGAGACCTTCTTTGTCTTGATAGATGAGGAAGATTCTTACTGAGAAACTAAACAGACATTCTTTGCAGACATTAGATCATTCTCATAGATCTTTTCTGAATTCTTTCCTCCTATAGCATCTATTTTGAAGAGAAGAGCAAAATTGTGTATGTTATGCTATAGAAAGAATTGAAGAGACTGTTACTGGCAGCAATACCATCTCTGTTCTCCTGTCTGATACCTGCTTTAGGTAGATAAGAGAACATTTTCCTTCTTTCCAGCAGTGCATTGGGAGTTCAAGTTCATTTGATGAATAATTATCTGCCCTGGAGCTGTGACCATCAATTTTTTGCCATAAAATTCAAAGTCCTCTCTGGCTCAATTGTTTTCCAGGATTCCATCGTCTCTTCAGACAGTGCAGTATGTGACATGCACCTACTTTGTTGAAATATCATTTGGAATTTGGCTGTGTTAAAATATATAGAGCTGTCATAAAGTGTGGGCTTGGTCTTTATAAATAAGACAGTCCAACTTTAATTATTATACAAACAGCCCAAACATTCACTGAATGTTTTGTCAGCAGTGACTTATGGTCCCTGACACTGTTGCTAAAGATAATAAATTGCCTTAACCCAAACATATGGGTTGCTTTAGAACTTTCTCAGAACCATCCTGCAGGGTGATATTTCTGCATCAACAATGTTTTAGGCCTACTAATTAAAGGGATTAAACTCAAGTTAATATATTACACATTGGTTTTTGTACAGTACTTCAAACCCCCACCCCAGAACAATGTTTTCTGGCACAGAGCCCAAATGTCTTAGCGTTTGTTTCATGTTACTCTTACCAAACCGTATTTTGATAAATTTTCATGGTGTTGGTGTGTGACAAAGGCTCTCCTCTGTATCAATTTGATTTCCCTGTCAGATTTCATAATCTAGAATGTCAGTGTTAAATGTTTTACATCATGAAATTTTATAAGAATTAAAAAAAGGCAGAATTTTTTTTCTGGAATTATCTTTAGAAAACAATCCCCAGACCAGTACACCCAACAGCATTTTGTTGTGGCTTTGGAAATTCATCAAATGAAAGCAGAGAGCTGTAATGAAAACTGTCATACTGTTTTTACTGCAGATTTTGTTGCTTACTGCACTGTGCCAGATAGTGCTTGTAGTTTTCAAACAGTTCTGCAGTACAGTTTTTGCCAAGTGATAGCTGTTTATATTTTGAGGGATGTCTCCCTACATTCCATCTCAAATGACTTTTATCAGTTAGTGATACAATTCTCATCCGGCGTGCCTGAGGATATCCTTCCACATTCTCTGGCCTCACACTTAAAGCTATCTTAAGCCAAAGAGCCTTGGCTCCAACACTTCCTTAAATAGCATTTCAATCCGCTTCTCCATCCGCAAAGATTGGACTGGTATTTTCTTCTATCGCTGCTGAGTTTTTATTGGAAAAAATCCCATATATGTGACCTACCTTGGACTAGTCTTATTCTCTGTGTGGTTTCTAACCCAAAGACAAAGTAATAACATCTCCCACCTTTCTGCTGAAACTTTATACCTTTTGTATAGTCTCCTTTCCTTGATGGTTCTCTTGATGGGGAAGAGTTAATGCAATTGGAGCACAGACCCAACTGGAAAGGTGTGATGGAGTAAGAGAAGCCAAAGATTTATGGAAGGGCAAGAAATGAATGGATGAATGATGGACAGAAGAGGGAGAGGTACTGATCCAGCAACAGATTAAGAGTGGAATAAAGATAGAGTGAACAGGTTAATTATCATATAGAAAACAGAAAGGATATGCAGATATGTTTAAAATAGATGAAAAGTTTTACCAGCATAGAAGGAAAAGGAAAATGTGACTGGAGCAGGAACAAAACCAAAGGCCTGTTAAGGTAGTAAATAATTTGATATACAGTAGCACTTGAAAAATAATATAATGAGTAATTTGTTTCAAATAAATGCACTATTTGTAGTCATAGCATTTTATGTATTAGAATGTGTTCCTCCCAGGGACCCTGTGAGTAGCTTTGCTAGTTCACTGCTGCTCTGTAGGATGACTGATTTCTGTCTTGCTTTGGTTTGTCCCACAAAAACTCTCCTCAGTTGGTTGTGTTGGATTCTGTCCCGTTTTGGCACATTTCTGAAATTAAATTTAATTGGGTTGTTGTTTTTTTTAATACAACAAGGCCTCTATGCAATATCTCTCTATTAACCTGTTAACTTGCTATTAACTCTAAAGGAGTATTCTTAAACAAATAAAAGAAGAATGAATATACCTGTTGCAATAAACGTGGGCTCAGATAATGCAGACAAGCTAATTCATCACTGTACTACTTCTGTAGTAGGATTTACTGTTTGTTTACTAGTGCTGTTGAGTAATTTGTTCTTCATGAGCTTCTTCAATTTGCTAAGTTCAACAAAAGTAGTAACTGACACTTTGTCACTTCAAGGAGATGAACAAGGAAGGTGCTTTAAGAACAAAATAGAAGAATTTTTATTTTTTTGGCTGACCATAAATCTGAGTAACTGTCAACTCAGTTAGATTTGATACAGCCGTTGAAAGCATTGATGAGGGAGTGCTAGGTATGGTTTTCATGGAATCAGTCTGTATTTTTTCTTTTGCACCTGGAAACTGGTTCTGTAGATGGAAGAACTGCTGTCTTTATGCTTTTCTTCAGTGATGCCTTTGTGACCTGCTAGACCAATAGCCTTTTTTTAAGACACAAGTAGAAGTTATTTGGGATGAAGGCATTTAATCCTTTCTTAGCCTTTACCTTCTTTCAGTTGGAGGATATGCAAATGAGAACCGGTTGTAGCCAAGTGTTAGGAAGAGTTGCCTGTTGATAAAGCGTGAGTACAAGTCGCTAGATCTGCTGGTATTGTAAGCTTTTGCCCTTTGATTACCACAGAAATGTTTTTAATGCAGAGAAGAATAAGAACCGCTGATCTGAATCCATATCTTAGTCCCAGATATTTAATGTTGTATGTATAGTTTTGAGACCAGTATAAGTGTTGGCATTGGCAAATCACTTAATTGGTTTGCCTCTTCTTTTCCCTTTGTAAAGTGAGGATTGTTGTCTGCTATTTGGGATGCTTATAAGGAAGCAAATATAAATTCTAATTGGTTATTGAAAACTTCAAAAAAAAAGTGCTTTTTGTATGTTTACTTAGTGTCTTTTTTGTTGTGTTTGATCAGATACAAAGAAGGTGGTGAAGCTTTGTTAGTGTTGCTTCCTTCGGAAGAAAAAGGCATGGTGGAACAACTGGCACAGAGGAAAGTACCTGTCAGTGAAATCAAGTAAGTGATTAATGGCTTGTATGTAATTCAGCCTTCTTTCCGTAGGAATATTATGATAGGTCTACTACAGTTGTGATCTAGTCAAGTGCCGATAAGCAACATGAATTGCCTGGAGTTAGACAAACATTGGAGATCGTTTGTTTTTGGCAGTATTGTAGAAGGAAAGGACCTTGAGAGGTAACCTGTTCCATCCTGCTTCCCAAAGGCAGGATCAGCTGCGCAAATCATTCCTGATAGATGTTTGTCTAACTTGCTGAAGAATATCTCCGCAGTTCACAAGGTGATCTCGTCTGTACTCAACAGTTCCTGCCATTAAGGGTTTTTCCTCAAGTATCTGATAGGCATCTCCCTTGTAGTAATTTAAGTGAAATATATTTTTGGCACAGGACAAAAGAAATATGGAAAAGAGAAGAAAAATGACTTATTCCCTTACTCTCTGCAACTACTTTCTACCTGATTGAACATTATCGTTATCTTTTACCTTTTTTTCTTCTGGAGATTAAATAATTACAGTTTCTTTAATCTTTCCTTGTATGCTTTTTTTAGACCTGTTATCGTTCTTGTTTCTCTTCCCTGCCTTTTCATTAGTTCCAGACTATTTTTCCAACTTGTTATGGTCTTTCTGAATCAGTTAGTTGAAGGATAGGAAATAAAAGATGGGACTAAATGATCATTTTTAAAGTCAGTTTCCATTTGTACAGTTAGTATAAAACTCTACAGGACTCCATTGATATACCCTCGCCATTTTGAAAAGAGTTACAAAAGGACATAATGATACCATGTAAGAATAAAAAAGCACCTACATTTCCAATATCCATTAAATGCAAAATAGTGCACATGTAAGAAAGATTAAAACCCCTAACTGTAAAAATAATAAATTAAAAAAAAAATCAGTGGTGATTTCTTAATTAGCTATTATAGGTAGGTAGGAGTCCGTTGTTCTCTGAGGCTGTCAGCCCAATGCTAAATGAAAAGGGCAAACAGAATGTGAAGGAAATATGGGAGAAGAATTGAAAGCAAGCCAGAAAATATGCTATGATCTGACTAATTTTAAATACTGATAGAGTTCAGGTTACCCCATGCCAAAAACCTAGTAGAGCTAGAAAAATGCCGGAGAAGAGTGACAAAGTAAAAATTAGTTTCTGTGCAAGTGGGTATGAGGAGGACTAGGACTGTTTTATTTTGAAAAGCTATGATTTGAAGGAGAAGATGTGAATGTTTAAGCCTGAAGATAATTAACTGTATGCAGAGAGTGATTGTGGAATATTTGTTTTTGATATCAAAACAGATAATTGTTTTTGATAACAAAACAAAATAGTGTGAAACTTTAATTAAGCAGTTGTCCTTACCTCATCACTTAAACCTTCATATCAACTCAAAACTAACTGTGCTGTGTTCTTTGAATTCTAGTGTAACGAATGATGGTAAGAAATTGAAATTTCTTAAACTGTTATCCTTTTTTTTTTTTAATTCCACTTTCCATACATGTTTATGTACAATATACAATAATATATAGTATACTTTAGAGCATTCAAATAGGACAATAAACTACTCTGAAACTGTTAAATATTACATTTATAAGCAGTCTATAATTTCAAAAGTTTTAGATGCAAACTGTAAACTCAAATTATTTTCAGTAGTACCTTGAGACTACTTCATTGCATCTAATTTAGTTGAGTATCAAGATAAACAAGCTGCTTCCCAAGGACATATCCTAACAAATTTTTGTGCCTCTAGAAAATTTTACTAAAGGAAGGAGGTGTGGTGCTGCTCCGGCTGCTCTCTTGCTCAGCTCTTTCTACCCCTCCAGCCTGCCAGCTTGTCTCCTGTAACTGTAGGTAGCCAGGATCCAGACAGAAAGCACCAAGCAGTTGAAGCAAGAAAGGGCTGCTTCTTGGAAGCTGGCTGAAATACAGGAAGCGTTCTGCTGCTGCTATATCAAAACAGTGTGTGTGTGTGTGTATAAATAAAAAACAGTATATATTAAAAAAAATAATCGAAACTTACCTTTTGGATGTTACAACTACAAGTGAGTTTTTTTTTTAACTTAAAAAATGCACACAGTGCTTATTTAAACGAATAGCAATTGGGTCTTCACATTGGTCATCTTGGAAGTGTCTTCATGTGTGCATGCTCTCCTGAGGATTCAGTGTTGGATGAATTATCTTCCCAAAACCCAGGTGTCTTTGGTAGTGTATAAGGTTAAAAAATATAAATAAGATAGAAAAAAAGTGTTAAAATCACTTCTAGCTCAGTCTATACAATCTTGCAAGTTTAGCACATTAGTAAAGTTTTCCTGCTGACACCATAAACTTTTTGAACTGCCGTCTTCCCTCTAGATGTGTTGTATACTGGTGAAATGAAGATTCTTGCCTGATTTCTTAAGAGTGCTTACAAGCATTCTTAAACATGACTTACTTGCTGCTATAATTACAGGAGAAAAAGAGCTAAGGCTGGAATTTGCTAGGATAACTGTCTTCCTCCCAGTGCATCTCCATGATGCGTTGGAAATTCTGACTCGTACATCCTCTGCGAGTTTTATCCCTCCCGTGAGGAATCCTGTAAGGAGCTTACCTTCTGTGCAAGCGTAGAGGATTCATGTCAGTGCTGTTTTTCCTATGCAATTGTTACTGAATAACATGCTATGCTCTGTAATGTATTGCACTATGCAATTTGTCTTTTTCTGATGCTCTCTAACAGTGAAGTGTTACCAGCAGATTCACTCTGTAAAGGCCTTTGAAATATGAATACAAGCTTAAAACTTGCAACTTCCATGTGCTGCAGCTAACTATGTATTTTATGTGCTTGAAAGCATAATGGTGTGTATTTTTAATGCAATATAGATTTTCTCATCAGAAGTTGTGTTTAAAAAAGAAAAATGCAGACGTGTTCCCATGGGTCAGAAACTGCTAAAGCCTTTTGTGTGGTAGCTATGCTTTCAGTATGTTAATCGTGTTTGAACAGCTGTGTGTAAGGCAAAGTATTTTTAAGCCAGTGGCTGATAAAGAGAAAGCATACCATTTTAGGGTGCCATTTTGGCTGGGTGTTTTTTGTTGCTTTTGGGATTTTTATTTTTATTTTTTTAATTCCACTTTGAGGATGGGGAAGGGAGTGTGTCTGGTTAAAGCAGTGCTTGCGTTCTGGTGTTGAAAATGGAAAATGAGAGGAAAGCAGAGTATTGACCAGCAAACTTAGAGAGCAAATGCACCTAATCAGTTCATAAGACCAAGTAAGTGGAGTTCATATTTACATTATGGCACAGTCAGGAGCGGCCATTTATGCAGCTGCCAGGCAAAACAACAGTGCCGTTGCGTAAATGCAAAATGTGTACACACAGAGCAAGAAAAGAAAGAAACAACCTAGCTAAAAGGACAGACCATGTCATAAAATCCTTCATGTCATAAAATCCTTCTATTTTTTCCATAGTTTCCTCTCTCTCACTTGCTCTTAACTGTTTAAGCAAGTTTATAAATTATGATAATCATTAAAATTTTTACATTTGTTAGGTTTGTCTCTCCAAATAGTCACATGCACAAAATTACAGCAAGGAGTTGTGTTCACTCAGAAAAAAGCATACAAACTCCTTATTAAAACAGTCCATTTTAGTGATGACCAAGTTTCTCCTTTTTTGGAATCCCAGGATAAGATAAAGAGGATAGAGGATGGGTGTCATGATACAATATTGGAGAGAGAAGAATCCAGTATTATGACTTTTTTTAATATTCTGGTTTGCAAATTTACACATTCATTAACAAACACGCAACCTCAGAATGCGCTCAGGGCACCATACCCTATTTGTTAACCTAACTTTAGATTTACGTCACAGTGTCTTGCCTTGCTTTTAACTGTAAAATACCTTGCAAATTTCAACATAATTACTTAAGCTAAATTCTATGTGCAGGCAACAAAATGTTGTTGTATCTTGTCTAAATTTATTTTCCACTATGCTTGGAGCTCCATTAACATATTGTTTCCTGGAAATATTTAATCACATTCTTACAATATTCAAGTAATTATAGAAAATAATGAGTAACAGTGGGCCCAGGTGAGAACTGGAAGTTAGTACATGCTTTGTTTGACAGAGTCAGTTGTGACTACACTTTGAGTACAGCTTTGAGTACCAGTTTTGCATTTACTTAGAGATTTCATGTAACCATGTTTCCCTTGCTTATTTATGAGAATGTGAGACTGCCAGATGTTTTGCTAACATCAAGATATGACATCTGCTGTTTCTTTCCTATTCTTAAAGCTTGTTATCCTGCTATGAAGGATAATTAAATTGATTAGTCATGCTTTGCTTCTGACTGAACTGTGTTGGCTATTACGTATCTACTTATTTTCTTTAGGTACTTACAAATTGCTTTTTCAGTATTAAGTTAAGAAAACTATTAATTAACTCCTCTTTTTCCCCCTTTGAAGATGAGTACTGTGTTTACCTGTTCTATCTCATAGAATTTCATCTGTCTCAGAAGAATTCTCAAAAATAAATACAGCTATAACTCAAAGTGCTCTGGCTTATTTTGTAGTTGCTAGGGAGCAACTTTCTTTTGATGCATTTGATTATCTAAGTACCTGTTATCCTGTGATTTCCTGTTCTGGTGTGAGCTTGGACTGTGGTGTTACTGCTGTTAGCTGTCTGATTGCAGCTGCTGCTTTCGGTGAAGACAAGGGAAAAAGACACTGAAAAATTTAAGTGCCTTGATGTCATCTCTTAATACCTTTCTCATAACTTGACAGCAGTCTCCAACAATTTCCTGGGCTGTCTTACTGCCAGTGTTAATTTTAAATGCTCTTTGTTATTTGCATTGTCCCTTCTTTGCTCTTTATATCTCTTTTTGTGCCTGTGTTTCTTATTTTATCCCAGTGTATTCATGCTATTTTTTTTATACTTGTCTTCAGTTCTACTTTAAGGTTTCTTCTTGAGTTTTAAGTGATTGTAAGTCTGTTGATTTCATCTAGCTGGACTTTTTACTCTTCTTCCTATGTTTCCTCTGTGAGGTAGTATATTTCCAGTGAGATAGTATATCTTGTGTTTATACCTGTTAATATTATTTAATATTAATTCAGTCATTGCATTTGTTTTGCTGTTCTACCATTTTTCTGTGTTAGGATCATCAGTATTTTCATTGTCACTCTTCCTAGTTGTTGTCATCATCTTGATCTTTGGTAGAATGAAATCTAGAAAGTCCTCCTCTCTATTTACTTTTTCTCTTTGGTGTCTTGCATGCATTCCATTTTGCATGCATGCCAAAGACTTGTTGGTCAGTTTGTGTCCTGCTGAATTTTTCATGTCTCATGTTACCTGTCTTGTATCTTAACACATTCAGAGCAAATTACATGTTTGCTTGAAACTGGAACTTGGGTATTTGGTCTTTGACTAAACTGTAACTAAATAGTTCTTGCCTGCACTACAGCCTACTACCTGCATCTGACAGAGATACAAAATTTAAGTGATGAAGGAATAAGGCTTGACATCTTAGCAAACTAAAGGAAAAACAAACTCCCTGCTTAACTGGTGCTTCCAAATTTAGAAAGAATAATAGATGATCATAATGGCTTACATTACAAGAAATGACTATATAATGTTTCTCACCTAGCATTTTAATCAGTCATGTAAACTGACTTAGTGCTGGGGGAAGAGATCTGATTTTGATTTTCTTGTCTTCCTTTAGCAAAGGCTACATCCTTTGTTGTATGGTATGGGATGACATAACACACAGCAGCAAGAACTAGATTAAGAAATCTGGTAGTTGTGGTGCTGTATCTGTTTTGACCTCCGCTTGAGGGTACCTTCCTACCATATTTGGAAGGTTGCATGATATGTTTGGATGGCACTAGCAGATAGAAAACAGAAGTAGATGAGAAAAAAACCAGGCGGTTAAACCTGGAAAAATGTAAATATCACTGGAATAAGTATAAAAATGCAGAATTTGAGAAAGGACTTGCATAACTTTTACTAGGTTTAGTGGCATTTTCTGTAATATAGCAACTATTGCTTATTCACTGGATCAATATCTTGAGGAGCTCTTTAATCTGTTTAATCTCAACATCCTTTACTTTTGCTCATCTGATTATAACAGAGAAGTATTTTAATTTCAGTACTCCCAGGCAATGAATCTTATTTAAGCTTTGAAAAATGCTGAGGGATTTCCTTATGAAGGCTGCTTTCTCAGTATAGAGTGGTTCTATAATTCAGTATACTTTTTTTTATTTCTTTCTCAGCATTTTTATGAATTCAGAAAGTATTTTAATGTTAATTATGGCTTTGCTTTGGAAGAAGTTTCACCTCTCTCGCTGAAAACTTGTTCTGGATAAAAAGTCTGAGCTTCTGTTTGTCTCCTCTGTATTATTCATTTGAGGAGTGTACCCTTCATCCTGAATATGGTTCCAGTCTAACCTTGTTCAGAGAAGTGATAGTTTTACGCATATTAAAACAATGTAGAGGAAATGAAGATACGCCTGAGGACTTAACAGGGGCTTCTTTGTGCATGTTCTAATAATTAATGCTAGCTTTCTTTCTCTCTCTCTTTTTTTTTTTTTCTTAAACTTATTAGAATCAACCCTGAAAAGCTTACAGACATCCAAAAGAGGATGCAGGCTTTTTTGGCTCAAGATCAGGAGTTAAAAGAGAGAGCTCAAAGGGTAAGTTATCTGTACTAAATTCTTGAGGGCATGCTGTTTGAATAGAACTGCTGTTGGAATAATTGACCTGCTGATACGTACCCTGCCAGTGGTGTTTGGAATTGCTAAATTGTTCTGTTTTTAATTGTTAAAACCTTGCATCAGTAGAAACAATTATCATGTCTTAACAGTTGGTAGTATGTACATCTATAAGGCCTGTGTGAGCTGAGTCTGAACCTGTGCTCATGACCCTGTTGCCTGAAGAGCCGCCTGACCTACTGCTGTTGTGCCAAAGTTAAGACATAGGTGGGAACCTGTTTCATTTTAGAGTCTTGGATACAAAAGTAGTTACTGCCTCACAGCAGTCTGAATCTTTTCTTTCTTTGTTTTTGAGTCTTTCCCAGCTGTTTGAGTTGAGGTTGGAGGGACCTTGCCAGGCTGAAGAAATGGGCTAACAGAAACCTCATGAAATTCAACATGGGGAAATGCCAGTTCTGCACATGGGGAGGAATAACCCCATGCATCAGTACAGGCTAGGGGCTGGCCCTGCTGGAGAGCAGCCCTTCAGAGAAGGATCTCAGGGTGTTGGTGGATGGCAAGAGGAACATGGGCCAGAAATGTACCCTTGTGGCAAGAATGCCAATAATATCCTGGGCAGCTTTAGGCAGTGTTGCCGACAGGTCAGGGGAAGTGATCCTTTCATTCCGATCCATTCCAGGAGAGGCCACACCTGGAGTGTGGCACCTGTCCAGTGCTGGGCTCCCCAGTACAAAAGAGACATGAACCTGCTGGAGTGACTCCAGTGAAGGGCCATGAAGATGATTAAGGAACTGGAGCATCTGACATGTGAGGAGAGGCTGAGAGTGCTGGGACTGTTCATCCTGGGGAAGAGCAGGCTCAGGGGGCTCTTATCAATGTTTTTAAATACCTGATTGGGAGGTAGTAAAGAAGAGGAGCCAGACTTTTCTCTGCGTGCCCAGTGACAGGACAAGAGGCAATGGACACAAGCTGAAATGGAGGATATTCTGTTTAAATGTGAACTTTTTTCCTTTGAGGATGATCAAATACTGGAACAGGTTGCCAAGAGGTTGTGGAGTCTCCATCCTTGGATATATTCAAGGTATGTGGTCCTGAGCAACCTGCTCTAGCTGACCGTGCTTTGATCTTCAGAGGACCCTTCCAAGCTCAACTGTTCCATAATTCTGTAAAGCACAAAGCTGTTGAAATCAGATGCATTTGCACTGAATTCATTGTATTTCCTCGGTAGCATGATGGAGAATAGGACTGTGTACCCTTTTCAGTTAGTAACCTGTTTGATTGAAAGGACTGATAAATTAATAGTCCTCCCTGATAAGGAGTTGATAGAGCATTTGAAATAACAATAAAAAAGGTTGCTGAAAAGTGACAGATTTCATTCCTGGGCCTAAAAAGTTAAGAATATAAAATCATCTAGGCCTCACATACCACTTATTTAATCAGTATTTTTGTTATTGTCTCTTTTGAATATACAGGACAGCCTCTCCTTTCTCGGGTGGAAAATCTGTATCATTGAATTGAATGAATTTTAATTTTTGTTTGGTTTTAAATGAGAACCAAAATAGGTTAGAATAGCTCTTCCTGGGAAGATGGTTAAGTGTATGAATAGGATTTCTTTGCTGTGCTGATTAATGTTGGGAGAGGTCCATGAACAACAGGTGAATTTCGCCAAGATTTTATTAGGCTTGGGAAAGGTAGAAGACATATAATAACTAGCATCTAGGCAAGTTTCTGGATTGGAATAAGGTAGTTTTGAAACACGCTTCCAAATCCTGCCCTAGAAAATGGCCAGTGAAACCTTTCTGGGCATTACTCTGCCTCTTCTGTTTGTGTTTGCTGACCTTTCCCTGGTCTTACAATATCTTTAGATTGTGACCTCTTCACACTTAGATCTCGTGCTGAATTTAGCATATTTCTGAAGCAGTGTTGATATCATGAACCTACTGTTTCTGCAGTTATACTGAATGTCTTCCAGCAAGATCAGGAGTTCAAGCTGAGATGCAGGGAAACAACATGAGAGGAAAAAATCCTAAAATCTTTCAGGTCTTTTATAGGTATAGATCAAGTTTAAGGAGTGTTATCAAAGGCCAAATGATCAGAAATCGGGAAGTGCCAAAGCCTGATAAATACAAGAAATTTTCAAGAAAAAGATGGCTGAAATTCTGGATTACTGTAAGTTTCTTTTTTGTCTGAGCGAGTGTAGGGATTGATGACACCTGAAGATATTCTGGTGAACCTGATGGGAGGGTACCATGAGAAGGGCCTCATGAACATTTGAGGACTGATTAAGAGTTGCAGCTTTTCTGCTGAACTCAGATGTAGAATGAAGCAAGTTGCAGTGTTTGAAATTATTCTGGTGAAATTCATCTCACTTAACTTAAGATGTACTATATCTATATCTGAGTTAGACTGCCTAAGCTTTCATTTATAGTCAATTGAGAGAAGTAAATACTTCTAGGATGCATTCTGAAATACATACCTTTAAAACTCATCTGGGTAGACGAATTTTGTAGACAAAACGTCCTGTAGAACATGTTTCCTTCCGTTGACTGTAAAGGTAGCCTACAGGACCTAGTTTGGATGTCTGTAGTAAAGACATTTGCTGAGTTAGAGTAATACTTTGCTGAAAAAGGGGTCTTAAATCAGACAAAATGTCTAGGGAAGTTGCTGAGAGCTTTGTGAATAAATCTCTAAGGAGTGTTCAGGGGACTATTTTTAAAACTGTTTTTGCCTTTAAAGCATCCTATATTGCTGTAGTGCACAAAATATTACTTGTAGCATGTGGAATATCAGTGCAGACTTCATCACAGCATTTTACAGGCCAGATAGACTAGTGACATATCATCTGCAACTGCCTCAGGAAGTTGCAGTTACACGATTTATATCAGAAGTGACGGAGCAGCTGGCTGGGGGAGGATGAAAGTAGGAGGAAGCCAACATCATCTTACGTGGAATGAAAACAGTAATAAACCTTTTTCTTCTGTTTCCGACTTTGGCTTTTTAAGATCCCTTAAAAAGGAGGGGAAGATCAGTCTAAAGTTTCGAAATAGCAGCAGGATGAAATCAAGCAAGGGATTCATCTGTCAAGGTTACAGATAAAATGTTGAATTCATTTTGAAAATCCAATCTTTATTACCATTTAAGCCATTTTTTATTGTCATTTTTCATACATGTAAGGCAGTGCTGTGCGATCTTGCAGACAAATTGTAAATAGATTCAGTTTTTAAAACTCTTAAAATATGAGCAAGTGGATTATTGTAGCAGGTGCTCTCCCTTAATATATGTGTTTACTATGTAAATGTCCCCCAGTAGTCTTCCATATCAGTCTGAATAAAACAGTAGCAATATTGCAGCTGAAATCTTGACCTTGGAACCTTATTGGGAATGCTGGATTTGTCAAAGGCATGTGCATTATGCTGTCTAGCCTGCCTGTTTCAAGCTGGAAAATTCTTAACGTTTATAAGAAATAAATTTCCTTCTGGAGTTCCAGAATGGAGCAGACAGCCAAGTCACAGCACAGATAGGTACAAAAGTCTGGGTAGGATATAGTTTGCTACATTGATGACACAAGATCTAAGTGTTTCGACCCATCATTTTGGAGTCCAAATGTGAAAATCCTGTTTGGAAAGCATTTTTAAAAAGGAGAGAATTATTGTGTTTGTTTAATATACGTTTATGCAAGTCAGCTTTTGTCCAGCTGAAGAGAAATATGGTTTGAAATGGCTACATTTGATGACCTTTAACTAATCTTTTTGTTTACTTCAAGATACCTGTTTTTTGTAAAAATAGAAAATTCTTGGTTGCTAGTTTCAAGAAATGTCATGGTTCATTTTATAGGAAATGGTTTCTCTTCTCTTGTTCAGAAACAGAGGGGGTGAATCACACTGGAGGCTTCTTTGAAAGCTCTGCAGTTCCTCTCACAGAATGATGTTGCCTTTCAGCATTTCTTGTAGTTTTCAGAACAGGATGAATTGGCATGTTAAATGTTAAATATTTAAAAAAAAAAGAAAAAAGAAAAAAAGTGTTTGCTTCTGCTAGTTCAAGTGTTGCTGTCTGGGCGGAAACTTGGACACTGAAGTAGTGTCTATCTGTTAATTCTTCATCAGTCCCAGAGGGACTTGCAGGGTGTTCTGGCAACACAACCAGTTACAGTTAGAGTTTGCGATGAAGTCTTAGTACTTTGATATTCTGTCAAAATTAATTTAAAACAATTATGCAAGAAATACATCAGCAAATCAAAATTATAAATGCAGCAAATTAGAGCGTAGAACTTGTTGCCCTTAGAACTTTTACAACAGAGTCTGGGACATGGTGTGGGGTCTTTAGCTACCTCTGTGGTAGACCTGTAGTATAGTACTGATGCTCAACATTAACATCCACGATGGTGTAAGTTAATTCATCTGATGATAGTTCTGTAACTTTCAGTTACAAAAAACCTGAAAGTGATATCAAAACAGCAAAAAATAGCAGTGCATAATATCAACTGATAAAAGAGCAGGAAAACTAATAAAAGAGCAGGAAATGATAATTGAAGAAGTTCAGACTGACTAAGTTTGTCCTCCTTTAGCTGTCCAGTCTGTATGCATAAGAGCATCCAAGTCTTAAGAGTGCTGAATAAAATTCAAAAAAGATGACAATATTTCAAAGGCAGCTTGAAGTAAATCAGATTTCAGTTTATGGTATTGCTGCAATTTTGAAGAAGTCATTCGGTCTTCCTCTACTTCATATCCCTTGTTGTGAAATAGAACTTCTCTTTCATGCTATATCTGACTCTTCTATTTTGTCTGTAAGCTCTTGGAACAGGGTTTGTCTCCTGTTGGAAGCATTTGTAGTGCCTAACATGACAGAGTTGGGTCAGCTGAAGACTGTAATCATCTTCATATTGTTACTGGATGACCTTGTAAGATGCTACACTTAAGCAGGTGTCCATTTCTTTGGATGTAAAGCAATACCATCCTGTATCCAGTTCATATCAAGCTTGAAAAATTGTTTTGAGCCTCAGTGGGCTGAACCCTGTTGATAACTGATAGGCATTATCAGTTATCTGTAATTTATTAATTTCTAGACTGCAGGTGCAGAAGAAATATAAACAAAGTAGATGGACGGCTTGATATGTTATCCAAAGCGTGGAATGAGATTTCTACCATGTGGAGTGTAGTGACCCATGTACATCTTCAGATCTGTAAATCGTGCAATTCTCAGATTCACAGGAAAGAGACCTTTATTTAATCTACTATTTTTTCCCCCCATTAGTCCATCAGTCACTGCAAAGAAAGAGGACGTTCTGTCATTTGTTCTTTTCACTGCTTGCTAGGCAGCAATGGATTGATGAGATCTGTCAAATTTTAATCCCCCCCTTTTTTTTTTTTTAAAGGATGCTAGTTATGTTGATAAAATGATTAATAATTTAATGTGAGCAAATGAGTGTTTTACTCCACACTTCATTCTTGATAGCAGCTGAACTGGGTTTTGTTGAAATTGTCCACTCCTAAAATTAATTGAGACAGATAATCAGGACAGGAAACTTCACTTTTCCAAACGATAACCTTTTGGGGTAAACAAGCAAATGAAAATTTACTTCTGTAACAGAGATTGCTGAGCAACTTCAAAAGCATAGCTGTTAGCTCTACTTATTTCAAAACTATTAGTTCTTATTTCAACTTGCCAAAGAAAAGATATGGCTTTGTGATGTTTCTTACTCTGAACTGTTTCATCTTTCTTTTCACATCTGGAAATAATTTTTCTGTTATGAGCATTTCAAGAACCCCAATAAAAAATGGTGCTGTGACTTTTTTTTCTCTCCAGTACCTCTAGTGAATAAGAACAGGAGGATTTTTTAACTCCACTTGAATTATTAATACAAAAATTTTCTCCAACAGGAGTCTGTACAAAGCAGAACAGGGTGTGATTGTAATATGTTTGAATATAATCATACAAGCTTAATTTGCTATTGTTATTGGTGCTTACTAGTTTAAGCCCAGTGGTAGGAGTTTCAGCATGTGTCAGAAATTGGATTACAAACAATGGAAGATCTTCCAAGGATTTTTTTCTGACGGTTAACATTCTAACACGCAGTACTACTGCTGCAGCATCCTCGCTGTTGCTGTTGTTTGTGGCAGTTTAATTTTGCTGCCTAGATGTGCCCCAGTGTTTTGTCTGTGCATTTTATGACAAACCTTTTTAAATGGAGGGAAAAAAACCCAACTTTCCTGTCATTGATATGTTTCTTTTTATTGGTTTCTCACTAGTCCAGACTGTTCTAGGGTAACTTTATTGTAAATCAAGAGTATGTAATTAACATATAAACAAGTATTAAACTTTTTTTCCCCCCCTGCTTTTCTCGGTTATATCTAGTAGACAGATGAAAAGACATAGTTGTTAAAAATGGCATCAGAAATGTTCAGGCTTCACTTTTTAGAGAATTGAAAATTGTTTTGCTCTCACTAAATCCTTATGTTATTTTTTCCCTTAAAAAAAAAAAGCAACCATGCTTCATTTACAACTTAATATTTAAATAAGAGGTGGTAAATATGCAAAGAGTTTTTCTACAGCAGAGATTGTAAGACTTTTTATTTTTTTTTACTTACTGTTTTGCTGCCACTATATGCCAGTGTAGGAGCTTCCAGCTTTTGCTGCTACCAGATGGTGAGATATAGCCATGGATTGCAAAGACAAACCTTTGGGTCTGAGCTGAATATATTTAACTAGATTTAAATGAAGAATAATGTACAGAACTACTACTGCTGCTGGATGAATGGCAGTCTGCTACTTTTGATACTTTGAATGCTCTGTGTGTCTGGATAGCATCATACGTATTCTTTTGTTTTACAGCAGCATTTCTTGGGAGATCGGATTAAGACTATTTGTCAGCAAATGCTTGTACTAATGATACAAACTGTTCTGATGCCTTGCTTAATAGATGTAAGGAATCAATTTTTAGATTAGAAAAATGAAAAAATAAGTAGTATGGTAGTATTGAACGTTAGACAACAGGAGGCTATCTCAGAATTCTACTAATGAATAAGAATAGTAGAAGATTCCTGATGTGACTTCTTTCAAAGCAGTGCCCCGAAACAAAACCCACAGAATGCTGCATTGGAATAAACAATATGACTCACTGCCTAAAGAATGTAACTTACCATAACAACCTTTCTGCTTTGGCAGCAAGAGAAAGCTATTAAGTTTTATGAAGTGGTTCTGTAGGGGTTTCTTTTCTCTTACTGCAGTTTGAAAAGGAATAAGCTGTAAGTAGATCTGTCTAGTAGTAGGCATCAGTGACAACAGAAATACTTTTCATTTTAAGAAATGTATTGATGATAGAAATATACTACATAAAGGTATAAAGATGAGAAGCTCTATAAAATATGGAAGAATGAAACTCCCTGTGGAAAGGATGGAGGAAGGTATAACACAAGATTAAGTTGTCCTGTTATGCAGTACTTCAGGTTTTCCTGGTGAAAGTCTGGGATTAATTGAAACATCAAGCTTGGACTCATATACTAGTTAATATTGTACAGTGAATTTATGTTGGTCAGCTCAGCTGCATTCATTAGCCACATATATGCAATTAGCTGATGGCAAATGCAAGATAATGTGAATTATCCAAGGCTACAGTGAGTGAAAAACAGCTAAGTTAAGTTGAATCTCTTTTTGTCAATCAGTGGCTAAGATTAAGTTAAGCCATCTTGGATAATAGGAACACAGTCTTATTTCCATGCAATTTTGATGTCAGAATAGCGTAACAACATTTAGAAAAATCTGTACAAAAAAAAGATTTCCTTTTGATTGATTTGTTTTATTTTCTTTCTAGTGAAAATAAAATGACATACTGCTGGCAAATTCATCCAATTACTGTGCTTTTAATGAAATACTAGAATATTTGAAGTTCAGCCACTTTTGTAGTAGTGATAAATTTTGGCTGAGTTTTGTATTGGGTAAAAGAATTTCAGTCTGAAATCAGTATTAGACCAATTACCATTGGAATTCTGTTTTGTTTAGAACAACAACATAATGTTAGTTTCATGTGTTGGTAAATAAATGAATAATTTCTTTTTTTGTAAAATACTTCTGTTTTCCTTTCAGTGTTTTGTATCCTACTTGCGTTCAATTTACTTAATGAAGAATAAGGAAATATTTGATGTTTTCAGATTGCCTCTAGCAGAATATGCCCTGTAAGTATGATCAATAGAAAACGTAGTATTTAAAGTGAAAAGTTTATAATGAAAAGTTTTGCCATGCATGATAGCTTTAAATACTTGTTTTAATTATGCTAACACACACAATTTGAAATTTTCTTGTAATGCATTTTCAGTTTCGTGTTTATGCTGTGCTTTTGTATATTTTCAAAGACATATTCTAAATAGAAATTCTGTAAAAACTGTGTATCTCTACAAAGAGAAAAAACTCTTGCAGCAAAAGCAACAGTTGTATACAATATAAAAGACAGAAGTTGTGAAGTAAAAGAATACAGAATATTTTTTTTCAGTGATGTCCTTCAGCATCTTAGCTAAATGTTGGCATATTTAGTATATTGCTTAAAAAGAAATTGGAATATATAAAGATGATGCATTGCAATCTCATTTTGCAAGTGATTGGGACATTGTTCCTTAAACATAAATCGCATTTAAAAAAAAAAAAAAAAATCACTGTGCTATGGGGAAGACAAAACATTTCTGCAGTGGACTAAGTAGTGTATATTTTAATGTTTTTATATATGCGTGTGAACCATTCCCCTTTTTGTGGGAGGGAGCTTAACTCCGACAGGTTGATTTGAAAAATGTTGATCATCTGAGACAGTTTTAAAACTTGAAATTTTAGAATAATCTCATGGGAGATAGGGTAGTCAGAAGGGAGCAGAAAGGTGCTCAAAGATGCATGATAAATTAATTCTACATGTCTCTGGAATTTCATACAGATATGACTTGAATATTCAAGCTTGTCAACATGTGGCACAATGAACTAAAATGTGACAAATTACTCGACTGTAGAACACCTGGTCTGTGTGCTGTGCAGTAATTAACACGATTTTATTTTTTAAACTATATAGACCTGTTCTAAAAGATGTGTTCTCACTTTATGAACTGAAGAATTTTAAAAAATGGAGAACTCACAAAACCTTGAACAAGCCTTACTGTGCTGAGTAAAAGGGATAGTGGCAGACTTCTCAAGAAGATTAAGACTTAGAGGGATGTGCTAAGACTTAGTGGGATGTGCTCACAAATTTCACCAGTGTATTAACAAACCATCTAGTAGGTGGTGGTAGTACTTGATTTAAGGAATCCCAGTGTGTCTCTCTGGATTTCAGCATGATGTGTTGTCTAGTATCTGATATTTATGTAGGCAGAAGAGTCTACAGATCAGTCATTCTTAGGCATTGGTGCCAAGATTTGGTCCTTCATGAAAGAAAATTTGAATCCCAACTCTGCCAAGTACTAATAAGTCATTTCTGTATTAAAATGGGAGAAATTAAATGAAGTTTTTAGATAGAGAAGGAGACATTTAGGACTGTGAAATATATGGAAGTGTAATCAAAAAATCAGAAGATACTAAATCTGGGAGATGATTCAGAAATTCTGTGAACTCTTTCCACTGGCATTCTTCTTTCCCACTCTCCAGACTGTTAATCTACCTAAATGCACCCTACCGTCCCCTGGCTTTCAATTCAATGCACATGCCATAGTGATATAGTGGATCAGTCAGCTTAACTTGTCTGAAATGTGCAGTGCCCTAGTGGTCTGATATGTTTGAATTCTGCATTCACAAGCAGCTCTGTTATATGTGGTGTTCACAAATTCAGGGCAAACGTAGAATAAGAATCCTTTCTTCCCTTTACCTTCTTCATGTATTCTCCTGAAAGTATTTCAGCCTTTCTGCAGAGATTTATTGCTTGCTTGATACATGTTACTTCTCTAAAAATTCTGCAGAGAAAACAGGCCGCTTAATGCCTGTCAGGTTTGCATTTCAGCTTGTGAGGCAATTGCCCACTGTTTCTGTTGCTCTCTTGCATGGCATATCTGTGCATGGAGATTCTCTTCAGCTCTGTTCATTGAGTCTCTGCAGAAAAGGAGTGGTCTTTTTCTTAATATATATCTGTATGTAAATATGGATATATATATTCTAGAGATTTATCACCTTCAAGCTTTTGTACATTAGTATTCTATCCAGTACCCTCTCATAACAAATTGCTATCAAGGCTAATTTTTGGGAGGAAGACTTGCACAGGCCTTGTGCTGGCCTTTACAGAGCCAGCCTTTTAAGTTTTTTTCAAAGAGAGCCTCAGCTTTAGAATAGAAGATGAATTTGTCTTTTCATTGCAAAAGACAGCTTTGAAAACATAAACAAATGTAAACAAATAACAGGGTGGAAAGGAATTTAGTTGCTCTCATCTCCTGCATAGGAAACGAGGTAAAGAGAAGGCAGGGAATCTAAATATCTTACTCCTCAGGCACTTTATTCTTTTAAATGCTGGCATATATCTCGGTCTCCAGGTGTATATTTGAGCAGGCAAGTGCCCTAAGGGGCTGCTAAGGCAGGTAATTTTCTCTGTGATTTTCCTGATATCCTCCAGGAAGAGCAGAGGAGGAAGGCAGCATATTCCTCTGTTCAGCTGTGCATTGGTACAGAGAGGATAAAAGAAAGCAGGCAGAGATAAAATTACTTGGGAAATGTCTGAGACACACAACTTAGTACCCAGCTAATTTACCAGTATTGCTTACAGACCAGCATTACGAAGCAGTGGGTGTCTGCAGATGCCATCAGGCCTGGAACGGGTGCCAACACGGTAGTATCAGGATACTGGATCTGTTTGTCCATGTCTGTCTGCTCCTTTGCGGACCAGGGAGGGCACCCGCCCTGCTCCCAGTCTGGTCCCCCGACTGTGGGTGCAGCCCCAACCCTTACGGCATGGTCAGAAGAGCAGGTTTGGTTCGTTGCCCTGCTCCAGCTGTTGTGAGCAAGTGCAGAGCTGCCAGACAGGTATTCCCAGACAGCACCTGTCACAGGATTTGCACGCCTGATCATCTGGTCCCTTTCCTGTTTCATGGCCCATCTTTTCACTGCCCTGTACTTCCCTTTCTCTGCCCCAGGCTCCTCGAAAAAAAAAAGTCTCTACTTTTTTCCTGCTGTGTTTAAATACTCTCACAATGAAAACATTTTTCTTTGTATCAAGCTGAAATTTCCATTGTAACTTACAACCACTGGTTCTTGTCTTTTTGCTGCATTTCTACCTTCTGAATACTTTTTTATATTTGAGTTCAGTCTGTTCATCCATGCTGGCCTTCTGCCATGCTTGCTTGACTTTCTGTCCGTCAGAATGGACCATTCCAGGGGTTTTAGAAGGTCGTCCTTGAAGATCAGCCAGCTCTCCTGGGCTCCTTTGTTCTTCAGGGCAGTCTCCAATGCGATTCTGCCATGCAGATCCCTGAACAAGCTGAAGGGTCTTCTCTTAGAGTTCAGGGTCATTATTCTGTTACTCCCCTTCCTCCTTTCTCCTGGGATCTTAAACTACATTATCTCATGGTCATTGCAGCCAAGGCTGCCACTAACCATCACTTACCTGAGCAGTGCTTGCATATTTGCGAGTAGCAATTCCATTAGAGAGCATCCCATGGTTGGCTCACCCAGCCAACTTGGAAAAAATGATCTGTGATGTACTCTAGAAATCTGTTGCTTATGCCCTGCTATGTTGCACTTTCAGCAGATGTCAAGGTGGCTCAGGTATCCCATGAGAATCAGGGCCTGCAATGGAGATGCTTCTTCTAATTGTTTAAAGAAAGCTACATCTGCTTCTTCTAAGTGACTGGCTTGTTTGTAGCAAATGCCAGCCATGACATCCTGTTTGTTGGCCTCCCCTCTGATGCTGACCCATAAACTCTTGATCAGCTTGTCACCCACTATGTTAGCAGAATACCAGGCATTTGAGCTATTCCTGTGCACAGAGGGCAAGCCTTGCCTTGTCTTTCCTGCCTGTCCTTATTTTAGATCCTGTATTCATCCACTGCAGCTCTCCAGCCATGCAAGCGATCCTGTTGTGTCTCTGTGGCCTCAGTGAGATCACAGTTGTGTGACTGTGAACATACTTCTAATGAATACTGCTTATTGACCAGGCTGCATGTATCTGTGTGCAGCCTCTTCAGATGGGTCCCTGGTCATGCCATTTCCTTCTGGGAAATGTGAGAGCCTGTCCTCCAGGCATCCTCCTTGCCCCTGTTCCTCCGTTTCTCTTGGAGTTTTTGTCTCCATCTTCCATGAACCTAGTGTAAAGCCTCCTCACTAGGTTAGGAAGCCTGTTAGCTAGCAGGGCAAGAGCATCTTTGCCGTGTCCCCTTTCTCCCTGACAAGATGAACAAGCTGCCCTTGTTCCTTAAAGAAGGTTCTGTGGTCATAACACCTAAAATCCTGGCTGTGACACCAGCCATGGAGGCAGGTATTAAAATTGATCCAGACTATTCAGGCACACCATAGCTTTCAGCTGCTCTTGGTATATTGAATTTCTTTGTCATTGCCAAGGGAGATCAGGAAAATAATACAACTGTCTTTTTCTGTGATAAATGTTAGTGTTTGTATTTAGGTCAGTAGCTTCTTTTTATTTCACCTTAGGTGCATCCAAAGTATAGGAATTAACTATTGAAGGATATGGGTTTCAATTATTGGGCACAGGAGCAAAAAATATTACCTGTTTAAAGAGGAATATTCTCACTTGATTTTGGTGACATTTGAGTATAGAATCTGTATCTGTTCAAGGACCAACTTAATTTAGAAACTCTGCTTACCTGCTCCTGTGTGCGCACACACGCCTTTTCTCTTTTTTTCTGTCTGTCTGACAAAGCCAGGTTCTCATTCACAAAGCTGTATGGTAGCTAAAAATTTCTATTTGAAACATCATAGGCATTATAATGAGGAAGACAGGTTTGTGTCTGTTACACTGTAAGATTTCAGGTCATAGCCACTAGTGAAACTCCACTGACTTCCTTCTGAATGTATATTAATCTTGTGTTTGGTCCCTTTAAATAATTGCCTAAATGCCTCAAACAAGGGTAATCGTAAAAGCATATAACCAGTTTCTGATTTGTGAATACTTAGTTTACTTAGTTAATTTTTTTCTTCCAAGTCTAGATCCTTCTGTTGTCCTCTTGTTCTAGAGGATTAAGAGCTGTTTCAGTGTAAAAGTTTCTTACTTGAAACGTAAACATAGCAGATTATCTCCTTACGGATGTTAGTATGGACTTTTGAAAGCGCAGTGTAGTAATCACAATTGCTCATCATGAGTAAGATCCTACCCTGAAATTAGCTAATCAAATAGGTAGCACAGCAAAAGCAATTTCTCTGTTCATTTTGCTTATTAATCAGAGCCATCTGGAATGTCTGTTTAATTCAGACTTGTATCACTTCAGTCGATTTGATTTCTCCTACTTACAAATATTTGCTCATCTTGTCTTCTGAAAACCTTTTGAATGTGAATGTAATGTATACTGCAAGGCAAATGATACGCATTTCTTCTCTTGAAATGGCTTCTGGTAGTATTTAATCTTTTGGGGGCTATTTTAAATCATTGTTCTGTAGTAAAGAAAATCCCTATGCTGTACAGAAGTGTTTTTTTTAAAAATTTATTTATTTTTATTCAGAACATTCTGAAGAAGTTCACTAATGGAATATATCCTTGATTTAGTAAATGTAGTAACTTAGTATTAGAGTGAAGAACTAACTTGTGTAAAAATTGCTGTGTATCAGCTCTCTGGCACAAATGACCACAGATCCTTTACAACTAGCTCATATTTCAAAATAGAACTGGAAATCTTGTAGGATATTCTTGACACTTAAAAGACTGTAATGGTCTTAAATTTTCTGTTTAATTCATTTTGTGCAAGAACAGATTTTGCTATGAGTGTCTAAAACTCCATCTTTTTAAAGAGTTACGAGCTATGTCCAGCTTTTGACACAATCTAAATAATGGGATATCAAAATTACTTTGTTAATGCTAACATACCCAAGATCATCTTTGTTAACAAACCTCAGAAAAGGCATCATTTTAAGATTTTAAGTCTGATGCACCATTCATTTGAATTAGTTTTTTTAAATGTTTACTTTTTTTTCCCCCCTCATTCAGTAGCAAACAGAAGTGATATTCTACTTAAAGCCCTATAATATCCTTTCTGCAGACCTTCTGTTTTACTCTTAAATTATTTCCTGAAAATCATGGTCAATCTGCTGTGAATTGAAGGAGGTATCTGAGCATTGTGCCTTATTCAGTTACTTTTATGCATTCCCTCATCAATATTACTGTACCGGTGATGTCTGGCCATTTCAGTTATCGTTGATGAAGAGAGCTCTGTGTGTCAACTATGCTTTTGTTAATAGTAGAAAGCAATTAATTAGTTTCAGCATTGCTTTTAGAAGTTGTTTTAAACATCTATTTTGGTGCTTGCTCCAAAGAAGTCATCACATTTCACACCCAAATTTGCAATAGGATGGATTGTTGGTTTGTCAGCTGAGTTTGTGTTGTCATTTTAAGGCTGTCATAGTCTGAGGACTGCATTGTGGTTTTAGTATGTTTAGTGTTGTGTGTTAGAATTTGACAAACCCCACTAAATAATTTGTCTGCTTTTTGTCTTTCCTTGTGAGAAAATCTTGCATATTTCTTATTATAGAAGAGTTTGCATATGCTAGAATTAAAAGTCAGAGGAAGAATAGCTGTAACTTCAGTTTGAGCAGGATTGTAGTCTGAGTGGCAGCTAATGAATAAATGAAAATTGACATTTTTTACTATGACTGAACTCTAGATTTGACAAATGACTACAGGAATAAATTTTAAAGAAACTGTCAGAATCTTACAACATGAGGAAACTTTTAGCAGTAGTGGAATATGATCTCCAAAATGATTCTCAATTTGGATTATACTGTAGAAAAGAACAAATAATGAGTCAAATTACTGATATTTCTCTGTGAAGTTATATAATAAGAAATGTTGGGGGGATTGTTTGTACACAGCTTTTATTTAAGCTTAGCTACTTGTAATTTCTTAACATTCAATCCTTTAAAAAAAAAAAAGACCCCCTGCCTCCTCCACCCCTCTCCCCAAAAGTGTCTAAGGTGTCCAAGAGCTGAATTCTGTTGGTTCAGAGGTCACTTGAATTCTGATAACATTGGTCATTTTTGGCAGTGTTTTAAACAGTATGGAAAAATGAACTCTAACTGATAACTAATTTTATGCAATTATTAAAGGAAGCCATCAGTGCCGATCAGCAATCTGGTGGGTAGGATTTCGTATTTGAATGAGCAAAGCTTTGCTCTTATGAGCTGTTCTTTTGACTTGCCTGTTTTAACTTTTCCTCTAAAGAGACAGAAGAGAGTTTCTTCACCTTTTCAGATTTTCTCTGCAACCATAATCCTGATCTTTGGTGCTAGCTTTGGAGATGTGAAAGTAAAGCAGTGACAAAATGGGGAGTTTGCAATGCTGCAAACGCAAAACCTGATGTACATACGTACGTGTGTCTGTGTATGAGAAAGAGATGAACATAGATTACATAGGTGCTATACAACCATCCTCTGTAGTACTTTGTCAACAGTTGAAAGCTATACTTTGTGTAGAAGAAGGTTACAAAATCTGGAAAGGGAAAAGGTATTTATTTACCTCTTGCAAGTAATTTTTTTCCCCACTTCACTCCCCTTCAGAAGAGATTGCAAGTTCATTGAGGTTGCAATAATCTCTTTATACGTATTTTACTGTGCCTGGTACTGAGGCTCAATTCCTGATTTGCATCTCCTCCAGCTGCTGCAGCGAACTGCTAAATCTACTTTGTCTATTTTTGTTTCAGTTAGTCAATAGGCCAAACTTTAATGTGCAATTTCGTTGCAAAGGTGATAAGTTAGTGTTAGTTGTCAAACGCTACCACAAGTTTAAGATTGCTTGTTGTTCCCTTTTCAGTTCCCAAATGTGTTGTGTACAAATCCTCTCAGCAGCACGCTTCACTAAATGCACAAAATGTACTGGATAGAAATGTACCTGGAACAATTAAAAAAAAAAATCTATTTGCTTTTAAGTGCTCTGCTGAAGTACTATTGCTGTTAGTTGCTTGAAGAGAAACAGTATCATGTTATTTTTTTAACTGGGTAATTTTTTGGGGGCATTTGTTACTTTTTGAGCACGATGCCCCTCCTGTTGACTGCTCCATCCCATTGGCTGCTCTCAGCAATTCGGAGACTCCAGGGCCTATAGTCCGCTCATGCTACTCTGCAGTAAAATTCTGGCTGCTTCAGGGTCTGTTTTTAATTACATTTCTTTCAGAGCCTCCACTAGTTGATTCTTTAACTGTGATACAATTCAGGTTTCTTTATTCCGAGCTGTATGGTAGGTAGAAGGCATAATGCTGTGTACTGGAAGCAGGCAGCATTTGTAGGAGGAGGTGGTGTATAGCTGTCCAACAGGCTGGATTGAAAGAGGCTGATTTTTGCATATATATATGTGTGTGTGTATGTGTGTGTATACACATGTACATTTATATGTATGTCTATTTATATTTATTAATGTCTATTTTTACCAGTGCCACCTTCTGTTGGTTCTCTCCTCCTGTTACGTATCTATCACAGACATTTTAATTGGTTAAGTACTTTGCCCATTTGCTAAGCATATATACAAGCTCTGAGTGTTATGAGCACTATTGGTTCTGTACTGTGTATTTTTAAATGCAGCTCTGGCCTGTGTTGTGTCTTTCTAATACAGTACCAAACTCCTCCCAGATTTTTTTATTCCCTAAATGGAAAGGTACATTAAATTAGAAAGAGACTTTACTATTGCTCTTGAATTTGTGTTGGCAGTGTCAGGTGTTACAATAGTGGGCAATTACTAAATTTACTGAAGTCAACTACTTTTAAACAATCTGTTAGTTGGAGACAAAATATCTGCTCCCATGCAATGCTCTCCAGTATTGTTCCTGTATAATATTTACATAGGTTTGTTTTTGGCTAATTTTTGTCCCTTTTGGAGTATTAATATGACTTTGAATTGTCATGAATAATTGGGTGAAATAATACTGTTGTTGGCTTTGATAGTTCCTTTGATCTTCATGACACGTCTTACTGTGAAGGGGTGCAGGCAGGTGAGATTTTCTTTCAAGGGACAGACAAGGGACAAAAAGCTCTTGGCTTTTTCTACAATTAGTCATTCCATCCATATTGTGCTTGTTTAGATAGTGATGGGGGCAATGACAGAGACCAGTGCTTCCTCAGTCCCTGACATGACATATGTGTATCCTCAATACAAAACTGTATTGGTGTTTCTTCCACCCTATTACATTATAAATCATATTTAATTTGCTCCTGTTTTTAGCTTTATAGGTTGTTTGTTTGCTGTCTTCTACTGGTAGGTTTTCTAATCTGAGTGCTTTATTCTCTGTTATTTCATCTTCCTTTCTCTCCCAATGTTCACTTGCATTTTCAAGGTAGAATATCCTATTGTGTGTCAAAAAATCTGTTTTGTAAATATGTTGGTCAAAATGCGTAAATATAAATTACTATAATTAAAATCAAAGCACTTGAGTCATTGATGAGGGCTTCTATTTTAGTAAAATTTTGTTTTGTGTCAACCTTTCAGAGTAGTTTACTTGTTTAATTTCATACTTTAGATCACTTGGTCTTGCGGTGGCACCCCGTGTGAGATTTCTTCAAAAAGCTCAGAAACAATTATCTGTGAATGTGACAGCGGAAGAGATGAATCACTTGAAAGAGACAAAGCAAAATAAAAATATCAGCTCCTCAATAAGCAAAGAAGAAGTAGAGAAATACAGAACTAATTTCAGTGGAAAGGTATCTGTTGACAAAACGAATGAAGAGGACAGAAGGAAAGAAATTGAAGAATATCCTTCTTCCGGTGAAGGTACTGGTGATGGTGAGTCTGAGGAGGAATTGAAAGAGGTATCCGAGGAGGAAGAGGAGAAGGAAATTTCTGTGTTAAGCAGGGTTCCAAATGCAGACTCCATGCAGTTCTTTGAAGAAGATGATGATGATGCTAGAGATCTTGATTTGCTGACAGTGAAACGACGGAATGTTTTTGGTGTGGAAGCTAGAGATAATCCAGAACTGGTAAGTGTACATTATAGTAAAGCTCATGAATCTTGATTTTATATTGGACAGACTCCAAGTAAGGAGGAGGAAAAAAGACAAAATTTTGCTCTTAAAAGAATACCCACTTGACCAACTACATAATTGCTTTAATTTATCAATAACAACTTGAATACCTAGGAAATTTTGACAGTTTGTTCTTTTCACTTACTACTTTGCTTGTACTTTCTTAAAATAGCTGCAACTTTTAGTCATTTTGATGGGTGCTGCAGTTTATGACACTGGGAACCACACTGCAATGCATGATGCACTGCTTTCTAATACAATTCATAACAAATGATCTTTACAACAATGTAACCCTCCAACCATAATTTTTTCCTTTTAACAAGATGTTTAGACACAGAGACTCACAGAGGGAGAGAGAACACTTCTTGTAAAGCATGGTTATAAAGGTTTATTAAAAGTATTCATATAGATTTTTTTTTTTCCCTTGGCAAGTAGCTTTATATCTCGGGGTTCCTCATTCTGAGGAATGTTGTTTTTTATTTAATCTTTAAATACAACATTATAGTAAGGGTTTTCTTGCACTTATAAAAAGTGAATTTGGTAAGTGTATGTTATACTTTTTTGTGTATTCTCTCCTACCCAACAACTAAAACTCTGTAGTAAAGAGATGCAAGTGAAATGGCCATGTGCTTCAGCAAGGTGTTTTTCTTAACTTACATGCATGCAAAAGGAGCGTTCTCCTCCTTTAAATCTTTTTTTTCTGTGCTGTTATTTAACAGCATAGAGCATTCATCATAAACTTAGGCTACTCAGCCCGCTTGCTACACTTATAAGCAGCATTTTTCCTTTTGTATTTAGTAAATAGCTTATAAACTAGTTTATCAGCTGACTTTATTGAAAATGAATAGTTGTTCAGTAACCTAATCTCTCCCCCCCCGCATGCTGTCTCCTCTCTTGAGGAGACAAAATCTTTCAATTCAAAGTTTTGAAACTCAGTGGGTAACCCTTTAACAGCTTTCCAGCATTAAATATTTATAGGTTGGTTTAAGCTCAGGTAAGTCAGAAGTTTTCTGTGATTTAGTGTTGATATACTGCACTACGGGTTAATTTTTCCATAAGTGTTATACAAGTGCGGGAAGACCACGTATCTGAAGCCATTTATACATAAACGCAAAATGATGAAATATTTAGTTATTCTTCTAAGCAGTTGCAAACTAGAAGTTAAAAGTTGAAAGTTTTGTATCATTAGGAATTTAGATATAATTTAAATAATCTCCTACATCAGTGCCCACTATTGTGAAAGATGCAACTGTTAGAAAGCCAAAATGAAGAGCATGCAGTGCCCAACTGGCAACTGATCTTGACTGATGCGTTCATTAGTGTGGTGCTTATTGACCTCTGTTAACATGAAAGTTGTTGATAAAAATGTGAAATGCTTTCAACTTATGGTTTATTTTTCAATAGAAATAGAAGAACGAAGGTTTATATGACTAACCAAATGTTGTCTTTTAATGTTTTAATATAAAAATGAACGTGATAGAAATTGTGTAGGAAGATTCAGAAATTGTGCATCTTTACTATTTTACATATATAGCTTAACACCACATTTTATGTATGTAAAAATGTATTGATAACTTTATATTTTTTTCCATTTGCTTATTTTCTGGATAAAAGTTTTGAAGGGATTATTTTTGCATTAAAGTAGACCAGTTCATATGAAGAACTGGAAGAGAACTGGAGAGAGAGAATCAGTCCTTTTGGGATGTGAGAAATGAGGGACTGAGCAGTACAAGTGCAGTTTCGCTATTGCTGTATGTTGGAGTGTCCTTCCAGGAAGGACTCGGAAAACAGTTTGTGCACAGTGTGCTGGATCCTTGCCACGTTTCTGGGATGAAGTGCATTAATTAGTATCGAATGCTGCAGAGAGTCTAGGAGTAGAGAATGGAGTATGCTCTCAGTTGGATCAGTTATTTATTTATTTATTTTACCTATTCTGTGTACTAAATAAGGTAGGAATCTGGTGGAAAAGTTGGTGTGTGATCATCTAATTGTGGGAATATGCCCTAGAAGGATGAATTAAATTTGTGTTGACACTTTTAACTTGTGTGATTGATTTTTGCAACTTTAGTATTCTTATATTATGCTGCTTTGTTGACAGCAAAACAGTCCCACTGCTCTTATTGAACTTCAGCATGTTTCTGTAAATGGGAACTTTCCATTCAGGTTCAGGTTTTGAAAACGACGGAAACTGTTGTTCTGGTTAAGCTACTAAGAGGTAATGGATTCTAATAGGGAAGAATTAGATGTTCAGGTTTGATGTGCAGAATTTTTAGTGCCCCTTTGAGCCATAGAGTGCTGCAAGTATTGCCTAGTGCAAATTCCATAGGTCACATAATTTTCTTCAGTTAGTGGCAATGCATTTTAATAAATAAAAAGCGTGCAGTATGATTAAGGGGTGAATATGGAAGTAGAGGAAGAAACCTTTCTAGCGGGCCATTCCAGAGGTCTGATAGCTGCTGTAGTCACACCATCGCCTCCTCATCTTTGTCTCTCTCTTGGCACCTCCAGTCTAAGAAATGTAACACGGGCCTTGAGCATCCCTGCGTGGGAGAGTCGTGCGCTGACTCCTGGATCACAGGCTGCGCTTACCATTCTCTGTACCGGAGTACAAAGGATCTAGACAGAAGGGGCACGAGCCACTTAAACTGCTGATGGAGTAGAAGGAGATTTGTGTGACTTTCTTGGAACTTCTTGTCATTGTTAAACGTCCATGTTACGTTACCTAACCTGGCAAGGAAAGTTAGGTCCTGGTGTGGAGTGAGACAAGTCAACTGTTAAGTTTCGTTAACTGCACGACTTCCAGACCTCTTCCACGCTTTCCCTTTCTTAAATGTTTCTCCCCCCCCCCCCCTTAACATGCATATTCTGTCTCCATTTTTTTTGTGACAACAAATATAAAACAAAAGTTTGGTCTCTCTACACTGCCATAAAAAATGAAACCTTGGAACCTTGGATAAGGTGAAAGATCTTGGCAGATATTACAATTTTGGTATTAATTTTAGAGCTCTTTTTTTAAGAGGTAAGTCATGCTTACTAGCTGTCCTATTTATGAGTTTTACTTAAATATGTTAGGATTTTAAACTGGTGATATAAGTCATGGGATTTGTTTAGAAGTACAGTGTTCTTATGCATAAAAAGAAGGTCAGCTGTGTGCATAGAGCAATTAGCAAATATACAGTATTATTTAGTCGTTCTGTTAACATTGTGGAAATTATTCATTTCAAGTGCATTTAACCATATTGGTGTTGTAAAGACTTTGAGCATTCCCTGGTTACAAATTTTTTTTATGCTAATTTTCTGAAATTGGTTGTTGTATTTTCAAATGCAAAGGCTGTATTTCTTAAACTTTAAGCACTGTTCGTCTGAGAACAAAGATTAAGCCTACAGTAGTGTTTTCTTTTTTGTTTGTTTGCTCATTAATTTAGTCACCTTGTTAGAAATATCGCATACTGTCAGATTTGTCTTCTGCTGTCAAACTTCCTTTTTTAGAATACAGGATATTAAACTACTGAGTTTGTAGGATTGCTGTGATGCCCTCCCTGCTCCCCTATCTCTGAATTTTTGGCCCCCTAAAATTTTGCAGTGGGTCCTGGCTGTGCAGAGCACTGCAGAAGTGCACGGCCCTGCACAGAGGGCGGCAGACTCCATGCAGCTCGGCTGCAGGCTCCCAGGGCTTGCTCCTTGAACACGGTGGCTGCGGAAAGAAATTACGTTGTGTGTCATGATTCTGTCTCATGTAGGTGGCTTGTTTTCTAATCCAAGAGCATTAGATATGATGAAGTTTTCTTACGGGCTTGTAAACATTGTCAATTGAAACAGTACAACCTGGGTATATACTTGTTTATAAAAGCAGGAAAGAACAGATAAGGGTAAATCTCCCTAAACAGCAATGATGCGGAGTCTATGCCAGGGCGCAGAAAGTGGTGGCTTGTTGTAGCACGGCCTTGGTACAGAAAATACATCAAGGGAACGTAGTTTAGTATGCACCAAAGCGAGGCCATAGTTCTCTAGACTTTTCTTCTATGATATTGGGAAGAAAACTGTCACTATACAGATAAATCAAAATCACTTTTCAGAGTTGTGATTCAGCTTGGTTGCTTCTCTTACACTGGCTTTTCTGTCCAAATTTGATCTCCTGCAGTTCCACGTCATGAGGTAAATTCTGACTGATCTTGGGTTTATGTATTGCTGCTTCTCAGTGAAATGTCTTTTGGTTCCTCTTACTAGCTCTTATTTTGCTGCTTACATGTTAATTCATATTAAGCAGGTGACTTTGTCTCCTTGGTGCTTTTTTGCTAGCTGGAAAGAAAGCAAATGTTCAGAGGAGGGAAGAGATGGAGCCGTGCAGCTGGCCGGTGGCAGTGTCCTGTGCGGTGCGGTGCAGGGCCTGGCCGGCAGCTGGAAACAGGATGCTTGCCCCTGCGGGCAGGCTGCGCGCTAGCCTCCTGGCAAAGGAAGCGCACAAAGCTGTTTATTTTTAAGTTAAATAAAAGTCAATACTGTGATGCACTATATACCATAAATTATCCTTCCTACAGGACATAAGTGCCTTAGGGTGTAGGCCTAGTACCAGCGTGCTTGTGTATTTCTAGTTGAGTTGCAGCGAGTAATGATTTATATGAAGTATTAAATATTTGCACGCAAGTGAAGTGGGCCTACATTGGATATTAGCCAAAGTGCTTCCAGAACGCTGTGCATTATGAAAAAATATTTCATCAACCATGAATGAAAATGAAACCTGCTGGTAGAGTCTCAGTCTGGGCTCAGGAGTGAACTCTGAATACGTTCCACAAAGCTGATGGAAAATTTTAAAGAAATCATATTTTTCCCTACAATTTCAATACCTTAGGTACAACCAGAACTTGTTTTTTAACAGTGGTGGTGACATCCAGTATTATTATAGCATATGTAATTTTAAAAATATTGTCATTCTGGAATGCTTCTGTATGCTCTACAAAGAGACGGTGCTAAACCCAGGGACAGGGTACAGGGTTCAGCAAAATCATTTCTTTGTTTTCTTGGACAACCTTTGCTCTTGAGATTACAGGGATATTCAACTCCCTGGCATCATTATTTTCAAGTAAAACATTCTTGAATTGCTTGCTTAGGTGATGGAGTATAACAGAGGCTTATTAGAAACTTCTGTAGGGTATGAAAAAGTTGATGTAAATGTTTGGATCTCTTGCACCTTTAAGGCAGCATTCCAGATATTTGTGTCACCTCCTGTGATGTTTAGGAGAAATGGGAAATCTACAGGATTAAAATTCTGTCTCTGGGAGTTACTGGTGAGCTATTGATTTCAAACATGTGGCTGCCATATATACTTTAAGCAATGGGTACAGCATAAAATGATCATGCCAGATATTTTTAATCTCATTTAAAATCTGGATAGAAAGTGACATTTACAAATTTTATTTTTAAAATCTGCCCTTATCATGTGTTGTAGATTTCTGCATCATAGGGTAAAGAGTACATAATTCTGATGTGCAGGGGGTTGCTTCTCTTAAAAGGTCTCCATCTGAATGTGTGTTTGAACCACTGTTGATGCTACAGCATTTTTGAGGTTGACAGTACCTGTTATGGACCTTTGTGTTTTTTGTAAATAAGAATCCAGTGTAGAAGAATGCCAAACGTGTAGGGGACTTATTTTAACATTTAACAGTTACAGCTCTTTGAAAAGCCTGTTCTGTGAGTATTAATTAAAAAAAAAAAAAAGAAAAAAAAAAAGCCTTAACTCCTTATCCCAGCTGAAGCAGCCTCGCAAGTCGTCTCCACTCTGCAGAACCTGCAGTAGGTGCTCTGTCCTAATAAGAAAAGGCTATTTTGCAATGTGCTTTTGTGGTTAACTTGCACTGAAGTGCTTTGAAACCCGTGTTTAACAGCATAAGTCTTGAACCTGTTCCTTAGCAAAGATATTTCTGGTAGATTGATGGTTCTTGCAGTGCAGAACAATGTTGACAGTGTAGAATATTACTTAGATGCTAATGTTTCAGCATTTGGTGCGAATTCAAACTCTAATGAGGAACATTTTGTTTTGTGATTGAATAGACCAGAAATGACTGAGATGCATGGTCTTGTATTTCAAGAAATATTAGGTATTGTATGATTCAGAATTATTCACTAAAATATCATTTGTTAAATACTTCTTGTAGGTTACTCAAGCCTGTAGTAATACCTGCAGTTTTGTTGTGCTTTTATCACTTGTTTAATTAATTAAATACACTGCAGTAGTTTTATAGATGAGAGTGAGTGACCCAAATACTCTCTGCATTAGAACTGCCTTGTTTTAATCAATATTCTCTGAATACACAGGATCTGTAAATTTTAAAATGCTGCAAAATTTTTTTTTAAATGGTTAGTGCCTGAGTACGTACTTGGTGATGGCTGTTGGAAGTATTTGTAACTATGATGTAATTTGCGGACGTATGATTTTCTAAATGTTGAGTGCTGAGGTTGAAATGCTACTTGAAATTATACAGCACTAATTTTCAAAGGAAATGCTACTTCTTGAAATAGTAATAAAGCAGACCAACTAAGAAATACATATCCAGAGTCTCCTGACTACTGTCAATACAGTCTGTAGTTGAAACTGGGAAAATTACTCTTGAGTTGTGTATGTGGATGTCTTCTCTGATGCACACACCTGTGGAGGAATGGTTAAGCGAGAGAGGGCATGATCTGATTGGGATGAGCAATCCTGTTCTCAGGGTAAGGGAAGGAATCTAGGCCAAGGCAAGCGCTCCTTGCAGCGGCCTTGAGCACTACAAAAGAAGGTATTCACAAAACTGGTAAACAAGTCTGGATGGAACTAGGTTCCATAAATGTCGACGGACCCCTCTGCATGGACAGCAACCTTGCACCAATCATATATCCGCTGTAGGCGCGTGGACAGAAGCTGTAAGCCAATCATATAGCTATTGCTAGCACATGCTTATTGCTTGTCTATATATACTCTGTAAAAACTTGAATAAAGAGAGAACGACCATACTCATATTGAGACTCATCGTTACTCCGGGTCCGTCCCCCCACTCTAACACACACCCACCACTTTCAGCATCTCATAAGGAGCTACCGTTTAAAAAATATTTTGAGCAGTCTTCTGAATTTCTATCTGATGTGTAACTTTTAGCTGGAATCACTTGATAATTAAAGAAAACTAATCATGTTTTTGGTGATGATTTATCAGCTGTTAGCCAAAATGAATCTCTGGTAATTCATTGCAGTACCACTAATGTACAAATTGTAATTTAATTAGTATTTTAAAATAGAAAATGTGTAGTGCACTGTTTCCAGCTAGTGACCTGCTGACTGTCCAGGAATTTGGACAGTGATCGCAGAAAATCTGATTTGTCACATAGAGCTGATACTCCCCACTTCTGTGAGATTTTGATTTGTCCTAACTGCGAAGAGCCTTAAAGCCGGTAAGCGCAGCTGGGAAGGAGTCTTTTACCTGCTCTAGGCTGCTCCCTCTGCGCTCCAGCTTAGGTAAAGAAACAGCTGCCTCTGGGGTGGAAATCCTCTTAAGAGGGCTTTTATGTTGAGTGAGTGAAAGGAGAACAAAGCAATTAAGGTAATAACCTCCAGCCTTTCTTGAATCCGAAGTAAATGAGGTATAAATTGCTTTGAGACAGCCTGAGGGGGAAGACATGGAGATTGTCCTTTCTTTCATTATCTGTATGCTGCTGCTCCTCTGGTAGCTCTCAGCTTGTTTTCAAGGCGAGCTTTTCCTCTCCTTTGCCAGAGCTGTGTGTTTGTTTATTCCCCCAGCTGGAAATCCTGATCTAGCTGATTCTCGTCGGAGCGAGCTGTATGGCTTTGCCAGCTCCTCATAGCCCCGTGTATTCAGTGCACACCTCTCTGGAGTGACAGGGCTGTGCTTGGGGAATGAGACATCTGGCAAATATGTCTGAAGAAAATCGAGGGGTGCCTTAATAAAGCCCTCAAAAAAGCATATAGAAGTGGTGGTGTCTTCGAGTGCAGGAAGCTGATGGGGAAAGAAGATGACAAAGACAGCTCTGAGGACCAAAAAAAGCAGTATAATTTCTGTCAAGTGTGTCCCCTACATGAACAAGACCACAAGGTATTATTTAAAACAGTCTGTTTCACTGTATTTTTCTGTGGTAATATTGAGTGTGCTTCTTGTAGAGAGGCAATGCAGCTGACAAAAGGCTGGAGAAGAAGAGCTAATCTCACTATCATTGTAATAAAATGAATTTTATCAACCTGCAGGGTAGACCAAAGAGAAGGAGCATGTCCGAGATACTTCCGAAATGTTGATCTGCCTGAGCATGCTGGAAAAGGAATACAAATCAGGATGTATTTGAAATAGTAGCCAGTAGTGCTACAGTTCATTTCCAGTCTGAACAAGATTGCTGAAACTTCCCACCTGCAAGAGCATGGTGTCTGATCTGTGCC
Organism: Apteryx mantelli; assembly: GCF_036417845.1. Lineage (NCBI taxonomy): Eukaryota > Metazoa > Chordata > Aves > Apterygiformes > Apterygidae > Apteryx > Apteryx mantelli. The sequence goes on from NC_089978.1 coordinate 19,742,460, forward strand.
CTGCCTTGGTAGTGTATTGGTTTAGTACACGAGCTGAGGTTTGGAAGACACTCTTGGGGATTGTTCAGTGTTTGACTGGTTCTGAGAAAGAACAAACATCTCTGCCCTTGTCTGCTTTTTAGGGAGATGTTGCTGAAAGACTGTAGCAACTTTATTTGTTTCCATAACCACCTCTGCGCAGAACAAAATTAATATTAGTTGATGTTTTGTTGACATTAGCATTTCCTTATCTCTGAAACAGGGATGCTAGTGTCCTCCTCAAAGCACCAACTTTGCTGTGACAGCTTTCCATCAGATTTACAATGGAAGGGCTCTGTCTTGCAGAGCATGAAAGGAGAGTATGCCTTTCTGTTTCAATTCCAATAGCTGCCTTGGTGAAGAAATAATGCATCTACTTCATGATTTTTGGAAAATACTATCTTTTCAGTCATCACTCTTCCCATATATATACAGTACTAGTCTGAGTTTTATTAGTCTGTACTACTGGGTGATGTTCTCACATTGGCTTCTTTACAAATCATTAATTCAGGGCAATAGGTCTTTTTGAGGTCCCAAATCCTGATGTCGCTCCCAAACATTTTTTCTGACAAAGGGAGATAGAAGAGCAAGTGGTTAATCCTAAAATGGATCTTTACAGCTGCCTTAAGCCTTTGGGTCTGAGGTTTGTTTACATTAATATACACTGAAAGCCAAAACATACTTCGGCCAAAGCTGCTGGCAAAATTAGTAGTCGCATTTTTAACTGGATTCTGTTATACTCCAGATTTTGGAATTCATTGGTTTGGATTTGCAGAAATGTGTAATTCCTCAGTTTGCTGATGTATTTTGGAAATTGCATGCTGACCTGGAATTACATGATCTCTGGTAAAGTATAAATCTCTGTGAACTGCTGCTGTTAGTTCCTGCAATGTCTAGTTAACGTGAGGTTGGGTGTAGAAAGAGTGCAACTTCTTAAAGCTCTGTGAAAGTTTAGAAGTCATGGCTCATGGATGGAGTACTGTGTTTGCAAGACAGGTATTCATTGCAATTTCTAAAGTCCTGTTACTTTTAGCTTTTCATTTCAGGTTGAAATTTGAGCCTCACTTGAATTGAATGTGGGATATTTGCAGAATGAGATTACCATTTTGGTTTTCATGAGTCTTTGTTTTTCATGGTATTTTCACTGCCATTTGTGGAACAAATTTAGTGTCTCAGCTGAAATACCAGATTTCTTTTAATTTAACAGCTGTGCGTTGTAGTAATTTGTTACTTTTCTCTAGCTTTTGTTCCAGTAGGTTCCCCAACAATATAGCCTGAAAAGTAAATAAGTTCTTGTTAGCCTGTTGATTTTTATGGTGGCCACCAAAAGCTGAAGCTTTTTAAAAAATAAACACACTATCTGGAATATATTTATATATATGCTACATAACAGAATGATGTAGTAACAAGAAAATAATGACCTGCAGCAGAAAGCAAGAAGTGCCATCAGTAAGAGATTGTGATTGTGGACACCAAGTTCAGCATGAGGCAGCAATGTGCCCTTGTGGCCAAGAAGGCCAATGGTATCCTGGGGTGCACGAGGAAGAGTGTTGCCAGCAGGTTGAGGGAGGTGATCCTCGCCCTCTACTCAGCCCTGGTGAGGCCACATCTGGAGTACTGCGTCCAGTTCTGGGCCCCCCAGTACAAGAGGGATGTGGCACTACTGGAGCAAGTCCAGCGAAGGGCTACAAAGATGATTAAGGGACTGGAGCATCTCTCTTATGAGGAAAGGCTGAGAGAGCTGGGCCTGTTTAGCCTGGAGAAGAGAAGACTCAGGGGGGATCTTATCAATGTGTATAAGTATCAGAAGGGAGGGTGTCAAGAGGATGGAACCAGACTCTTTTCAGTGGTGCCCAGCGATAGGACGAGAAGCAACAGGCACAAACTGAAACACAGGAAGCTCCATCTGAACATGAGGAAAAACTTCTTCACTGTGGGGTTGACAGAGCACTGGAACAGGTTGCCCAGAGAGGTTGTGGGTCTCCTTCTCTGGAGATATTCAAAACCCACCTGGATGTGATCCTGTACAGTGTGCTCTAGGTGACCCTGCTTGAGCAGAGGGGTTGGACTGGATGATCTCCAGAGGTCCCTTCCAACCTCAACCTTCTGTGATTCTGTGATAGGTCAGTGAGTGTTGATGCAAAATGTATTTTTGTTAATGGACTGAAAGGAAATGTTATCTTATTTCCAGCACTAGGACAGAAATTTTGAATGGGCCTTTCTAATAAGTTCAGCTTTTAGACCAGTTTAAGACCAGTGTTGTAAAAAAGAGGCATTGTAAAAGAAAGCTTTGTAGATAGCTGTGACAGAAATGGGTAAATACACTACTGAGACTGATGTCAAGAGGGGAGTGAACAGAGAAAAGAGGTTTAGGACAAGAGACTAGAGCACAAAGGTGATAGTCGTGTATAGGAATGCCAAATTCACAAGACATCTTTTCAGCCTGGTTCTTGGGAAGGCCCTATGATATTGTCAGCAGATTCCTGTCTCTTTTAACAATGTTTTATGAAAATTCATACCACCTCTTCTGTGATGATTTTTGAATGTGTGTTGCAGTGTGTTGCTTAATACTGCGGTTTTGAATGCTGACTACTTATCTAGTATGTCATTTTTTTCTACAGCTCTTTAATACTACAGTATTTATCATTTTATAGATTTAAAGGGTAATCTGTTCTGACCTTCCTGTATATCATAAGCCTACTATTTCACTCTGTCACTCCTGCATTGAATGCAAAAATTGACTTTGGCTAAAGTGCACCTTTCGAAAGGCATCCTGTCTGGATTTGAAATCATTAAGAAATTCAAAATCCACCACTGCTGTTTAATTCTTTCCAGTGATTTAACTCATTTGTTAGTGTTACATTGAAGAGGTGGAGGTGGTGTTGAAGAATAAGGGGGAAAGAGGAAAGGAATACAGAATAAAGAAGCACTTTTGGCCTGCAAGAGAGACTTTATTTTAGTATTCGGAAGAATGTGAGAAGAAAATGTGATACTGTTATGGAGGAGGTGAATGATATGGTGCAAATTGAAAATGCAATGTGCAAATGCAAATTAAGACAGCATTTAGATTAGGGACACTTCATTACTGAATGTTATCAAATGTTGCAAGTAATTTGGGAAGCATCCCACGGTTCCTTAAGTATGGAAAGGATGGTGTGGGAGTTGAAGGTTGAATATTTTGACTGATTGAACTTGAGTCAAATTTCTGCTCCTTGCTGGTTCAAGTATTCTAATTAGCTTAACAAGGCAAGTTTAAAAAAAACCTGTATGGCCCACATCAGCAGGTAATTTTTCTCTTTGGTTTCAAGATCAGTATTTACTCTAAGTCAAGGAAATGTTATGTTTTGATTTGTCAGTGTTGTTCTTGTGGCTCTACTCTGACAATCCTTTTTGATGTGGGAAATTTAAAGCATAAATTACTGTGACTTCTCTCCGTTTTGAAGAAATACTTCATTTTTTTTAGTTCAACTGATTTTTTCAAAGGGTCGTTGAAGCTAATCAATCTTGACACTTCTCTGATACTGCCAACCATTTTATGGTTGGAAAAAATAACATTTGCATATATTATTTTACTTTTGGATGCTTTTTAAGGCACTTAGGAGCAATAACATTCTGCTAAAATATTCTGTAATGTAAGGTAGGACAGCTAATGATTAAAATTATGAAAGCTGTAATGAAATTTTTGTTGGGTATATTGAGAAGAGATAAAGTGGTATGAAAAATGCTAAATTCTTCTAGTGAAATACACTGGAGAAATGAAATATAATTTTGGATTGAGAGTTTGTATTGTGTATGCATGCATGCACAAAGGCAGGGGAGGAAGGTAATGTCCCAGTTTGGGAGGGAGTGAGAGGGAAGGAGATTTGTAAGCTAGGCTCATAATGTTGCTACAAAATCAGTAAAATACAATGAGTATTTAATTTCCAGGTGCTACATCTACTACATTGATTTTAGGAGTAAAAACAAGCTTTCATATTCATAATTCTCTTAGATACTTTTGATCAATTCCTTTAGAGTTTCTTGCTCCTTGAAATAAATGCCCAACGATTCACATAAAAATACCATGTCTTGTTGGAAGCTGTAAAAATGAGCATGTTTGCGAAGAGGTGTGAACTTATCAAAGGTCACAAGTATCTCTGCTGTCAGTGCCAGGGTTTACTGTAGGGATGTTTAATGAGATGGCTCAGCATAATAATGAATAGATACATATGATATGAAGTTTTTCACCAGTGAAAACATGCATTTAAATGTATTGACATTAATCTATGTTATGATCTATGGCTGAAGTTACTTCTTCAGTTACAAGAGAGTATTTAGTGGTGAAAAAAACCTAAGGGAATGGGAGATGGCTGGGTTGTTTTTAGTTATAAACCTGTGACTGGTTTGTTTTTCCATATTTGGTTTCTTTAATCTCTTTGAGCACAAATTTCCTGCTATGTAAAAATATTCTTTTTCATGTTACCCAGCGGTTGCTTAGAATTCGCTGTGCAGTTCTGCACACATTAAGCTCCTGTGTGCGGGAATTGACTGTCTGTAGCCCCTGTTGATTGCATTTGTAAAACTGTGGGAAACTGCTGAAGGTCAAAGTGTATGTGTCTCCTGATAAGCACCTATGCCATTCTGAACTGTGCGCTCAGGCTTATTAGGCGCACCTATCCTTTCCCTTTTTATATGTTCTTTTTGTATGCCTTAAAAAGCTGTAACTGCTTGTCTTTGAGTGCTCTGAAGCAGTCCTTCCTATTAGATCGATGAATGATAACTGAGTATCACTGTCTTGATCCAGACTTTTACCATTCTTCTACCTTCATCCAAGGGGCCAAAATCTATTAATGGGAGTGGTTTATGGCGCTCTATCCATCTTCTTTTCCAAGCTTGTACTTCCTGAAATCCTACTGAAGTATATAGCTACTGTACTTGCATGTTCACGGTCTAAAATGATTCAGTACAAAATAGAAATTCAGTGCTTGTGCTGTGAGACCTGGGGCATCTGAATGTCAAACTCCATCTGATGAAATTGCATTCTTCTCCTACTTTAATAGGATTGTGAGGATAATGTAGTTTAAATTTATAGTTGTCATAAGGATAAGGTCAGCAAGTTGATCAGAGATGAATTGGAATTGACCCTGTTTTCTTTTCACTTGAGTTAATTTACTGACTTACTAGGCCACATTCAGGTTTCAGTGCATGTTAGGTTCTGTGACATTTCGGGGTTACCCTAGACTAAGTAAAATAATATCTTTGAAAAGATGCTGCCCAAGTACTTTTGCCCCCGATATCTTTCCTAAGAACCGTTATTTTTGTACACCTGAACCTGGCATGTTTTATATGGGGTTAAATTTGGTAATGTAGGTGACAACAGCCTGATGATTAACGTTTTAGTTCTTGTGGTACTTCCTGTGTCCCAGCTAGGAGTACCAACTCTTGATAAGAATTTCTCTGTGTTTTATTTTGCCGCTCTCTGGAAGATGCATTGATTTAGAAGGCAGTCAGCAAAGGCTGAGGAGAAATTGTGTGTACCTCTCGGGCAGTTTTGTTATGAAGATATTTCCCATGATGGTTACAGAATAAACTGTTATGGGTTTACAGAAGCTGTGCCTCATTTTGTCTTCCCTTCCCTTTTAGTTCGTATATATTTTTCCTTTTATTAGGCTCTATCACAAAAATAAGAGCTGGTTGACTTGGAAGAAAGAATTTCTTACTAATCAGTTCTCCTCATGTGGAAAGATAAATGCTGACTCTCCCTACGTCTTATTTGTTCTGAAATAATGGTCATTAGATTTTCAGGAATCAAAATGAGTTGATGGCATCCTGAGTTTATTTTTATATATAATCAAGACTGGATCAGAAGATTTCCTATTCATCCTTGGGGATCATAATCCCGTATAGCTTCAGGTGTAGACTGAGATGCTGAAGGATAGGGTTGCATGATCTGGTTATGCATGGTAATGAGGAAGTAGACTTGAAGAAAACCAAGTGGTCCCTTTTGAGTTTTTCCCATTCCTTCAGTGTGAGTGGTTATAGTAGCTTGAACTGCAGCAGAACCCCTCTCCGCACCAGCAGTGGCAGTTCAAGTCTTTTAACCACTGTTTAGCCTTAGCTCGCATTACCTGCAGGAGCAGAAGGGGATTGTCTCAAGGCAGATAGTCTTCAGGCAAATGGCTGGGTAAGATCTTTTTGGTTCTAGGCAAACTTCAGAGAAAGTATTGCTCAACCAAATGATGTATAGAATAATAATGGTAGTAAAAGTCTATGGGGAAGAGTAGATTATACAAGAGAATGCAGAAACACAGATAATTAAGCAGAAACAGCATTTTACCAATGTCAAAGAGATTTTTTTTTTTTTAGCTCTTCTGGGACAAGATATTTTAAAATGTGTAAAATTTTAATACTTTGCCTTTTTATGGTCATATTCCCTATTTTGGGTTGACATAATAATGGTAGTCAAGCCAGTGAAACCTGCTGCAGTTTTATCAGAAAGCTTTTACATTTGTCAGATAGTATAAGACTTTAATCTCTAAACACCTGTCATTTGTAGTACTAGACTGGCAAAAATTAAATTTTTAATGAATAAATGAATTCTAAAATCTGAAATGTTCATGTTGTATCAGAACAGTTTTGGTGGCTTACCGCATGCACAGCAGGCAACCTTTCTAAATTCTGGGTCTGGACTAATTAGAAAAGGCTATTCTTATATGTGGGCTGTCGATGAAAGCACTTAAACCTTTAGTTAAAACAGTCTTAAAAAAAACCCCAAGCTTACTCCCTCTTGAGATTCAAACTGAGAAGTATTGATAATCCCAACTGTGTAGTCAGCACAACGTAAGGGCTGTCCAAGACATGGATTTGACAGCTGCCTTTTGTAGGCAGAGTATTTGAAGAGTGGTAGACAACAGAAGAGAGAGCACTTTCCTTATTGTCAGGAAAAAAAAAAAGCATGAAATGTTACTCTTAACAGTTGCTCAGCACAGATTGTTTGAGAAAATTCTGAGGCAGTGGTAGTAGCCCTTATTCTGGAAAAATACATTGCCGCGCAGGGAGTGCAGTAGAGCACTGGCATGAATGAATGTCTGTTTTTCAACAGATGAACTACTCAGTTTTTGGAACTGTGCAATATGATATGTTTGTTTTTCAGTGTTCTAAAGGCATTCAGATACATGGGTTAAGGTGGATGAAATTTTCTAGATAAACTTTTGGAAAGTGAGAAAAGGTTGTTTTGTGAGAGAGGAAGAGAGATGCAGAGTTGCAGGCTTTTCTGTATGGCACTGGGGCGAGTCATCCAATTTAGGCATTTAACGTATGTCCTTAAATTTGAATGGCTACTTCAGTAAGTGCATTCATAGATTAAGATGTGTACTTCTAAATTGCTTGTCTTTACTCACCTGGGAAAAGACAGCATATTTCTCAGTCAAATTTTGAGAAGATAGAGCATCACCATCCTGGTGTACTCGGATGCAGCGGTGGAGGCCACGTAAGCTCTAGCGTGGAAAGCGACCTGTCGTATCGGGCCGGAGTTCTGTGCTGTCTGCCTTCCCTGGCCAGTAGTGGCAAGTGCCAGATGTTTCAGAGGAAGGTGGCTCCAATGGACATGGTAAAAAAAAAAAAAAAAAAAGTCACATTTTGAATAGTGGGAAAATTGCGGCATACCGGTTTTTTGATTGGTGTTTAAAAAAGAAAAAGATGTCTGATAGTCTTAAATTTGGAAACTCCTGCCCCACCCCCAATTCCTTTAATATAAATACTCATCCTTCAATCTGTTTCAAGAAAAACATTTTGCAGAAAAGTGCCTGTTTGAATTTGTAAGAATTCCAGAGCATTTATTTTGATCTTCATTAGCCAGAAATAAATGTGGAGAGAAAGAGGTTGAATAAATGACTTTTCTGATATTTTTTCTGTTAGTAGATGTTATTATATCCAGATGTCCTTGTAGTTCCTATAGAAATATAATGCATTTTTGATCAAACCAGATTCTTGATATTAGTTACTTCTTGTGGATATGAGTTTCACAATCTAATTATGTTTTGTATGAAGAAATATTTCTTGCCTTTATTTCAGTTGTGTCTTTTTAATTTCATAGTGTCTTTATTCTGTATTATTAAACAGAGTGCATCTTCACTTATTAGATTATATGCATTGTTAATTTTTTTTCTTTTTGGAGGCAAAGATTCTTAATGTTTTTATTTTATCTACATGTGAGGGTTATTTTAAATGTTCTTCACCATTCCAGTTGTTCCTCTCCGAACTTCCTCTAATTATTTTTCAATAGAGTCAAAACAAATTATCAGGAAATCCAAACAAGTTGTTACAAACAATAGTTTTAAAGTATGAAGTTCTGGGAAGTTTGTAGCTTGAAAAGAGAGTTACACCACTTCTTTCAACAGCTCAAACATTTATTATGGTAGTATTTATGCTCCTTTCATTCTAATAAAGAAGTCATTGATTGAAGGTTGCACTGCATAAACCTTAAAGTTACTGGCCTTAACAGTGTTCTCATGCTGAAATTGTATGGTCAGAGGCATCCAAGCAAGCAAGCAAACGGAGGTGGGAAAAGCTTCATGCTTGACTTGCAGAATAGGGTTATTGTTAAAAAGGAAATAATAGATGTCTGGAAGGAAATGTATAGAATACACTGTAGCACACACTGAAGTTTCAAGTAATGCCACTCGTGCTGTGCAAGAAGAACATTCTCTAGCATCAGAGATGGTGGATGTGATGTTCTTACCAGGTGTATTCCACTGAGTTTGCATCAAAATCTTCTGGACCTGCTTCAGCCTATAATTCTACATACATCCATGTGTTAGGGGGTTCAGAACATAAAAGGTAATATTGTACCTTTTAGTAAACCAAAGCATAGAGTAAAATTTGTTATGGATGTCTATTAGAAACCTAGACAACCTTTTCCCAGCAGCTGGAGATAGGAAGTAAATAGGCACGTTATGTACAAAAGTTTCCAACAGAAATTTTACTCAAGGCTTAAAATCTGGACTGTTGGTAGCACAGAAACCTATACATCAATCTCATACTAGAGGAACCCTGTACTTTCTGTAGGGGTACGCTCTGGTTTTGCCTGAGAGGGGGTGGGGAAATAAAGCTGTGCAGTAGTTTTACTTTTCAGAAACTGTTCTAACTGCCTACTGGTTGTTAACCAGCTTTCCCTAAAACAATTTTAAGATATCATTTTCAGCTTCACTTTTAATTTAGGAAAATAAGTAATGCAATTTGAGAAAGTGATTTATTTGATTCAATAACCCATGAAGCAAAACCAGGCTTTTTATTAGAAATAAAGTACAACATTAAAGAACCTCTGCATCAGTGACTGCTCACATAACCATATTTATTTGCTTTAATGCTCTGGAAATATTGGTGAAATTGATGACACCAGTGAGCCACAAACAAAGGAGAACGAAGAGGGATTTTTTGGTTTGCTTTTTTAAGATGAAGACCAGAAACATCTTTCCAATTTAGCTTCATATTTATGTGCTAGTTGGAGATATATTTTTTCCTCCATCCCTGAATGTTCAGTATTTATTCCCTACTTCATTTTCAGCAGCTTTATCCTTTTTAAAGGGAAGGATTTTCTTTCTGGCAAACCTGAATTTGGAATTGGCATCTGGATTTTTTTTTTTTTGTATTATTATGTGGTATCTGCTTAGATATCATCTGTATTCTTGAAGGATGTTAATTCTGAGCAGTTACTTGGCAGAGAAGATTGAGAGAGGAGGTACAACACTGAACAACACATTCTTATAATACTGAGTGAGTATAGTATTTTCTTTTTACAGGAGAAAATAGGACGGGAGGCAACCTGGTATAGCTGGACTGTTAAAACTGCAGAAGTGGTTAACTGCTTTAGTGTAGATGAGTAAACTGCATGTTAAAGTACGTGCTGTCTTGTTTATACTAGACTTTTACAGTTTATTACATGTTGAAATACAACTGTCTCTGGACAAGAAGCAAAGTTAATTTAAGATGTGTAAAACAGCTCGGTATTGTGCATCCGATAGCTTGAGAGCTGTGTTTGATATAAAAACATTTCCAAAGAGTCCAGAAAAAAGTGTAGAAAGCAAGTGCTTGCATGATGCTCTGCGTGATGGTCTGTCCAGAGTGCCCCAGGCGCAATGCGTGATGCCGAATTGCCACTTCACCAAAGTCTTCAGGCAGCGAAGTTTGAGCTCTAAAGGGGACAGAAACTCTTTGCTCCAGCATGGTGTGGAGACAGTGATGACGTAGTTGGATGCAATGTGCAGTGCAATCTTGAGATGACTCCTGCTGTGCAGGCAGCAGAAAAAATGGTGTAGCTGTGTCCTGGAGATGAGGTTACTGGCTGTATTTCGGTATCAGATGTTAGGTAGGCTTGTTTTAATAACCATGCTGCTTTCATTGGCTCTGATGCACCTGGAGTAAATTTCAGTTTTCGTTTTAGATGTATGTCTTCCAGTCTAGAGTAGGAAGAATTTAACAAATCCAGGGGATGTTACTCCTCAGTTGAGCAGCATGGATTAAGTCCTGAATTTCTTGGTGTTTGCTGACTTTGAGTGGTCCCAACAAGTGTGTTTCTGAGCGAGGTTTTGGCCTTGCTTCTGTGAGCCACTTTGGAGAAGTGGTGTTTATATAGTGTAGATTCAAGGTTCACCACAGATATAGTAGTTCTGAGGTCTATGCTTGCAGCTCAAAACTGTATCAGTCTCTGATTCTCTCTGTGCATAGTGCATTGTGTGCTAATGAACCTTTATAACACATTTTTAACTGCTAGTCTAGACAAAGCCCAAGTGAGAAGATAACATCTATTAAAACTTTTGGAAATGTCATTTCTCTTAGTTATGAAACATGCCAGCTTAAGATTTCTAACAATTTATTATTCGTTATATGGAATGATTTCTAATAATTTTCATTTGCATGAACTCCCTTAAGAAGCAATGTTTGAACAGTATTTAGAGTAGGAATAAAACTTTCAAAGGATGAGGTAACCTTTGAGAATTTTAATTTGCTTTTATATGGTAAAAGTTCCTTGAGTATATGCAAAGTGATACAAAGGTTAGAAAGAATATACTGTCCAATTGTATGTATATTGAGAAGTATTTGTGCAGATTTTTACCCAAAACAATGAATATTTAAAACTACTTTGATTTGCAAGTTGTGCATACTTTATATTCTTAACAAAAAGCCAAACAGTTTCCCACTAAATTGAGGAAATGGAGAGCATCAGAGGTTCTTTTGCTTCTGTAGCAACTGTTTGCAGCCAGGAGTGAATTACACTTGTGTTGCAAAGGAGTGATGCACTTCACTTGTACGAGGGAAGCAGCACTATGTTTATTGTGGTAAGATAGTGACTTAACAAAGTTCAATTATAAATAAGAATGATTTAAAGAGGTTCGGATTGGCAAGGTTCACTCAGTTACTTACTGCATGAAGAACAGAGTCAGATGCACGAGCAACGGAGACCTTCCGGTTGAGTCACGAGGTTCAGACTGGACCCCCTTGCTTTCTAAACTCCTTCTGAGAGGAGCCTGGGTGCGGCTGGATCCAATCCTAGTCTCAGACTTGGTCAAAGGTTTATGTCTAAGGGATTATGTGCACAATTAATCAGAGCTATAACTCAGGAAAGTTTTGTGAAGTTCACAAAAGTTCAGCATGCTATTAATCACTTACTGAGGATCTGATGTGGGTAGGGAATCTCTCAACCTCGAGGAGTAACCTTGAGAGGTGTCCCTGCTCAAGAGGAGGTTCTGCAGTGCAGCCCGCTGCCATGCAGGAGAGCTCAAGGGGCTCTGGGCTGCCCCCTGTTTATTGGGGAGGAAGATGATTGACTCATAGTCCTATTTGCATGCTAGAGGGCCTTAGTTGGTGCGTTCTCAATTAGCCCCTGCATATGTGCTGTTTACAAGGAGATCAGGTTGAGGGGAAGAGAGCACATCATGGGTGGAAAGGAGCACACCGTCACAACTTGCAATCCCGGTTTTGAGTTAACTTCTGAAGACAAATGCAGAGCCCTGCATCTGGGTTGGGGGTAACTGCATGCTACAGTCCAGGCTGGGGACTATTTGGTTAAAAAGAGCTTTGCAGAGAAGGATCTAGGGGTCCTTCTAGACAACAAGTTGAATTTGAGTCAGCAATGTGCCCTACTGCCAAGGCAGCCAACTGTATCCTGGGTGGTATTAGCAAGAGTGTTGTCAGCAGGTTGAGGGAAGTGATCCTTCCCCTCTATTCGGCACCTTGAGGCTGCATCTGGAGCCCTGTGCCCAGTTTTGGGCTCCCCAGTGCAAGAAAGACCTTGGCACACTGGAGCGAGTCCAGGGGAGGGGTGTCAGGGTGATGAGGGGCTGCAGCACAGGACATTTGAGGAGAGACTGAGGGAACTGGGTTTGTTCAGCCTTAAAAAAGAGAAATTATTGTTGTCTACAGCTACCTTATGGGAGGGCATGGGGAGAATGGAGCCAGAATCCGCTCAGAGGTGCGCGGAGGAAGGCCGAAATGCAACAAACACATGGTGTCACCTGGGTAATTTCAAATTAAGTCAAGGAGAATTCTTCAGTGAGGGTGGTCAAACACTACAACAGGGGCCCAGAAGGCAGTGCAGTCTCCGTCCTTGGAGATATTCACATCTCAGCTGGCAAAGGCCCTGAGCAACCTGCTTGAAGTTGACCCTGCTCAAAGCGGAAGGTTGGACTAGGCAATCTGTGGGGGTTCCTTTCTTGCTGATATGATTATGTGATTTTGCAAGAAAAAAAATCCATGTTTTCTGGAACTGGACAAAAGTGAAAATGGAAGAGGTGGCTATTAACCTAAGACCAGAGGGAGAGAGGGGGGTTGGTTTATCTTCTAAACTTACACTGCAGTTTAGCACTTCAGTAGCAGAACCAGTTTAAACTGAGCAATGTACTCCTGCTTCCTCTTATGCCTGGCAGCTTATTCCTGTACAGGTCATTCAACTTCATGGTAAACTGGATTGGAAAAATGATCCAGATTATAACTGGCCCTTTTTTTCTGCTGGGTTACTTTTAACTGCGATTGATCCAATTACCAGTGCAGTGGTACAAAATGTTTGCATCATTGTAAAGAAAGAGTGAGGATGGTGGAACTAATTCTGAGTGAGGCACTGCTGGTCTAATATGACCCAAAACTATACCCCTGGCATGCATCAAATTAACTGTTGAATTAAGGGATGCGTCCTTCATACTGTTTCTCTATTTCTTCCAACGCTTCCCCCCCCCCCCCCCCTTGAGATCCAGCGCTTTCTTTTACATTACTGAGCTGTCCTGGGACTGCATGAGCTCTGGTCCCAGTGAAGGAGTGGGAGCACAGATGGGACTGTCTGGCAGGTAACTGCTGTGGATTGTGCCCAGCAATCCCACCCGCAGTCAGAAGATGCCATGTTTCCTTAGTGAAATTTCGAAGTACCGTTTTTATTCCAGTACCCTGAAATTAGATGACCTTACAAAAACTTTTCTTTTTCATTGACTATTGTTTTGCTATTTGAAGCAAAGTTACTGGTATGCTGAAATTTGCTCTTAAACCCATAAAATGTTTTAAAATATGCTTATTAAACTAATTAACTTTAGTAAATAATCATGTGCCTTGCACTTGCAACATACTGTATCTTATTTCTGTCTAGATTCTTATGTGATTCACTGAGCTTTCTGTAGCTGATTCCATAAGCACTCTAGGATAGCACTCTAGGTTTGACTATTAACGTGCACATGGTTTTGTGCGAGTTTTTAAAAAACTAACCTATGGGAGAAAGGGATGATAGTGCTGGTTGTCTCATCAGTTAAAGCTCTGGCAAATCTTTCTACGTCAATTTAAGGTGCCTGTGGTCATCTGTAGCCCATGGCTGCAGGTTATATTTTCCTGTTACAGGATTGACTGAAGGTATCAGCAGTTCAAGCTGAAATGCTAGACCCTGAACTGCAGGCTCGAGTCCAAATTTCTGACCCCTTTTTTCCAATCTGGTAACCTCTTTGGGCTATATGGGGAGACAGCTGATCCTCCAGAGGTGCTCTTTGAGCCATGGCATATTCTAGAGTGAACCACTATATGGTGAAGTGCAAATAGATGTTCAGTGATGATCCTGCTTTCTTCATACCCAAATATATTCTTGTTAGCTGAGAACTTGTTGAGAACTTGAGATTGAACTTGTGGCTCTTGTTAACTCAGGACTTGAGAGCTCTTGTTAAACTCAGAACTTGCTATATTATTTGATAAGTAGAATCAAATCTGTTCTGCTCTTAAGGAAAAAAGCAAACCCATCTTGCTTCTCATGCCTCAATCTGAAGTAAAAGGAAAAAAACCTTCATCTTCTACCTTTCTTTCCAAAAGTAGCAATGTGCTTGGAAGACTGTGCTCCTACCCATATTTTTGCCTGCAGAATTTTTCCCTTTTACTGAAGACCACCAATTCTGTGTGTGATAAGAGTATAGTATCTACTTAAGTCTCCTCTGACTTTTCTAATAAGTAATATTACATCACGTTGCAGATCTTGGCAACCACAAGTTAATTTAAAGGAAATTGTCTCTTTTCTGGAAATGATGTGAATGAATTTAAGCTGTGGAATTTCTCTCTCTGTTCAGTAATTTTTCCCTGTTTTATTCAGTAAACTTGGGTTACTAAAAGATTTTTAGTCAAGGAACTCAAGAGAAAACAAAACTAGGAGGTCAGATCAATTTTGATAGGCCACATTTCTGCCTGAGACTCTCTTTCCTTCGACAGACTTGTTTTATTTATTAATGCCTAAAAGTTGCTTCCTTAGCCAATGGAAGGCTTCATGATGTAGGGAACAGCCAAGATTCCCTTGTTTAGTTTTCTGGCTCGGTTATCTCATTCCCTTCTGCTGAAAAGTAAATGTCGGTATTAACAAAAATTCTGCAGGGGATGTTAGTTTTACCTGTACTGTGTGTATATGTGTAACTTGCATTTCATTACCCCAGTTTTGGTTCTTGACTAAGTATCCATTCCTGGAGGAGAGCAAAGGAACAAAAGTAGATATCCAAGTGATCAAAATCATGGTTTAAAATAAACTGGGCATCTGACAAGGGTAGGTGGAGCTTATAAAAATGTATTGGTATGTTTTTATGTTGTGCAGAAGTAGTAAAAGAGAAGGAAGAGCTCATTTATGCCTGCACTGGTGCCTTCACAGAAGACTAGTTTTACTGTTGTCCCTTTTCTAGCAACACACTACCAATTTTGGGATCCTCTCCTCCCCTCTTCCCTGCCCTGCTTTTGTTCACCAGAACAATTGGATGCATTTAGTCTGCCTTCGCTAGCAGTTGCCATCAGCAGTTAAAACCAGCTGGAAGAGTGTGTGCCTCTTCTGAAGACACATGTGCGTGTGGGAGAAGCTAGTTGGTTGTGAAAGGTTACTGTGCTCCCATCTGGGCAGAGAACAAGATGCTTTTCACAAGATTTTCCAATCTTGTGAAAGTTGCTTTGCAGCCCTTTTAATTTAAAGGAAAAGCATAGTCATCCCTAATTTGTAAACAGGGAAACCAAGGCAGAGCGGAGTGGTGGTTGGCTGTATGCTTGTGCATCTTTGCCGTTTGAGAATTCTCAGATCAAGATCCTGCATGGAGAAAAGCTGCGGAACTTGTCAGGCAGCGAAGCTAAGGTCACCCGCAGCGTGTTCATGTGTCTTATGCATCTGATCAAGATACCACTGGGTGTAAAAGTGAGATCTTCCTCCGCCTGTACTTCACTTACATGGAAGTCTCATCTGAGAGCTGCAGCCTCAAATGATTGAGAATGGAGTCAGAGCCAGAGCGTTGCTGTTCCTCTGTTTTAAGGAAGCAAGCTGCCTACGTGAGGGAACTACTGAGCAGAGATAGTACAATTTAGTATTACTTTTTGCAGTTCTGCTGAAGTCGTGGTCCCCCTGAAACGCTGCTTTAAAATGTTACATGTTCCTATTTTACATACTCTGTTGCTCTCTCACCCCTTTTGAAATCAAACAAGTTTAGTGCCAGAATGCTTAAGTTGTTAAGAAACCTTAAAAACAGTTGTAGTGCATGGCAAAGGTGACTTTATACAATATTGCTTGTAACCCCTTTGTGGCAAAGTCATTGCTAAACATGCTTTTTGACATGAAAGCCTGAAAAACTTAACAGCTGTAAGAAACAAGAAAAGTTAACACAGTGAAGAGCTGGATTTTGAAATGAAGTGGATCATTTAGTTTGGCAATTGCTATATGTATGCAAATCTTTGGAATACCACTAAAAATAGAGAAATTTTAATCCTTCCATTATCTACATAAAAGCAAAACACAATAACTTTGTAGGAATAGCTTTTTCTTATGGGAAGCTTTATGAAAATGTGTCACTCAGTTGTGAAGCATAAGTCCATTCTGTGATGCAGGCTGAAGTACAGCAAGTTACTTTTGCAAATGAAAATAATACCTTGACCTCAGCAAATAGCGTGTTCATAAATCGGTTAACTAATCTAATGTTACATATAAACTTAAATGCTGAGGTTGGCAGACTGTTGAGTGTGCATTGATTGTTGTCAGCATTTCAAGTGTTCAGGCAACGTATGCTAACTTAGTTAATTTCTGTTTTTTCAGTAGGAATCTACTGTAAGTTACTGTGAAGAGGCAATACGTTTTCCAAAGCTTATGAGCCATTAGAAAGCTGCTATCTCTGTTTAAAAAAAAAAAAAAAAAAAAAAAGCACCCCCCCCCCCCAAAAAAAACCCCCAACCCTCAACTCTACAGACTTTAGCAGAAAACTTTTATCCCTGTTGCATGACCTGAAGAGCCTTAACCTTGCTTAACTTGCCTGGTTTGCGCCCAGTGCAATTAAATAAATTGGTACTTGCATATCTGAAACAGAACAGTTTTTCAGTAAAGTAACATAAAATACATTTGTGTCATCACCTCTGTCTCTCATGCCAACAACTTAATACTTAAAATGTTTTTAATATGATGGTTCAAGAATTACCAATAACCCCTTGAATGTAGCTTATGGCAAACTTGCTGCTTTGTTTTTGCTGGAAATGATTCTCAACAGCTGTGGTGGCAGCCAGCTTGCAGTAGCCATCACAGTATTTCTGTGCTTTCATTTGAATATTAAGATGTACTTCAAATAAACCAAAAGTTTAAAAACACTGCCTGTGCAGGTTGCCATCAAATAATTGAATTTGTAATTTTGTAGTTGACTAAGACTCCGTGCACAACTCGTCTCAGCAGCGTGTCCCAAGGGATGCTATTAGTATTTATCGAAAGGCAATCCAAGCACTCGGCTCCGCCACTGTAATGAGCAGGCCGGGCGGATTATTGCAGGATGTCGCTGTAATTGACAACTTGTTCTGCTTAGCTTTGGTTCGGGCAGTAAATAAAAGGTACTCAATTTGCATAAGCTTATTAAATGGTGTTCTCAAGGGGAATAGCAATAATTTCAGATGCCGTTTTCAGTGCTGACAGCTGATCCATTTACCAATTAGATTATTGAAACGGGTTACAGTGGAAGGGCAAGGTGGAGAGGCTTGTTCCTATTATACAGCAGTTTCAGGGACATGAAAACAGCGTAAGTTATCCTGTGGGGAATGAGTGTTCAGCCTAATTATTTGATTTTTCTGTTCGCTCCAGACAATCTATGTTGTACAGGTACTGTAATTTGAAACTTAAGGTGGTTTCAAATATTTAAATGCAGGCATAAAGAGGTTCAGTTAGCTCAGCATAAATTGCATGGGGATATATCTATTTTAACCTGAGAACTTATATATGTTTGTTTTTCTGCAAACAATAAACTGAAATGAATCACACTGAAATTGGCTATATGTTATTTGCATGGGTTTGATTAAATCTGTTTCAAAACAAACCTCTGTTCGAACCACTGCAGATTTGGATGAGAAAAAGCTTTTGTGATTCATGATGTTTCTTGGAGTGGCAGATTGAAAAAAGAAAAAGTTCAATATGTCATCCTCTTTGAATAGAAAGCTTTTGTATGCTGTCTTTTTGAGAAGTGACTCATAGATTAACTTGAATTGGTAAGATCTATGAAAATATCATACAAAAGGCAAAAGTAAACTTTCTTTTAAGTCTTTATGGCATTGTTTCCAATTTCTCATTTAGGTCTCCTCTATACAAGCCCTCCCCTTTTGTTAACTTGCTATTCAAGATCATAGTACAGCTGTGATGTAGGCCAAACTTTTTGTGCATGGGTTTTGTGTATGACCTTCTCCCTAGAATAAATAATGATTTGTTGATAAGCACAGTTATTTAATAAGTATATTGAAATCCTTCCTCTTTATTCAGAGATGAAAAATTAGTCTGGCCTGAATTGTTGGGATGCTGATATGTGCTCAAAATAGAGCTTTAACATTTGCCTCAGAGGTGTTGGAAACAAATGACTTTGCTTTTTTAAAGACTGCTTTTGCTGAAAACCCTTTTATATATTTGTATTAAAATACAACAAAAATCTTAACTGGTGGAGAACAATGAATCCCTAGAAACAGAGTGAAAAGACTTGGACTGTTTAAAAAAACCTTCATTATTCTAAGAAAAGATTTGTCATAGCTTAAAATGTAGAATTTAATTTGCAGAATAGCCAAAATATTATTCAAAATCAACATCGGATTGTAGTCTGATGAATTGAAATTATGATTTTATTAATAATGCATAGTTAGAATGACAAGTGAGAGGAAATTGGGTCACATTATTAGGGAATAGTTTCACTAATAGGCTTTATGTGCTGATCCAGCTTGCAAGTGTGTGTAACTTCTTAGACTTTTGTCCATTTATTGAAACTTAAATTAATGAAAACTTTTTTCAAAAGGCACTACAGAATGGTTAGTAATAGATGTTGACTTAGTGGTAATATTTTATACTTATAATTACCTCTGGTCTCTTTGTACATTGTGAGCTAATTTAATAGGTGTTGCACAACAGCTTTAACAAATACCGTTCATTTTTACTGAATGCTGTCTAATCTGAAAACATAGTGCCTTTATACCCAGAATTAACATGTGTACATTACTGTTGTGGCAGTTCTCAGTTCTGTGGCAGTAAATAGGCAGCTTTGATTAACTGTTGCAATGCAGTCAACGGGGTTGTAATTTGTCAAATGAGACTGCCTCGGTTTCAGCCAAGCATTCAGGAAATGTTTGCAGTAGGAGCAGCTGAGAGCTCTGCCCATTTGCCTGTGTAGCTGATGTTTCTCTGTTGTTTCACAACTTAAATAGCAGGATCTATAGGGTAAAGGCTGTCGTTCTTTAAGCACTTGCTTGGTCCTTACTGGAATTCTCAGTGCTACACAGTGTCGAAATAAAGCCTTTTTTAAATGAAATAAGTATGTTAATGTGCCTATGTGATAGATAGATAATGCACCTCAGGAACAGATAGGTGCATTGAGAGGCAGAGTATCAGGAGCATCCCCAAGAGGAGTCAGTTGTTCCACCGCTGCTTTTTTGCTTGGGAACTATGGACCATGTCAGAAATCTGCTTAACAGAGATCTGATAAAAGCATGTCCCAACGTAGTCTGTTTAATTCTAAATTTATCATTATGAATCTCTTCCTGGCAAGACACCACGGTAACGCAGCACACTCTCATTCGTTTGTGAATAAATTCCATCTCTAGTGTATGCCTCTGTTTCTCCAAAATCCTCTGATCCTATTTTATTTCAGTGTCTGCTATTAGAGAGTGCAGCAGACCTAGTGCCTGTACACAGCAGTGAACTATATGATGAGCCACATAATTATGGATTAGTTTTATGGGAACTAACGTTGAAATTCAAAGGCGAATCTTTGTAGGCAGGTTGCAAGGCTTTTTTGTTGTGTATGTGAATTTTGCTAGCAAATGCAGCTTGATGCTGCCTGCAATCACAGAATACTGGGGGATGAAAGAGACCTCTGGAGATCATCTGGTCCAACCCCCCTGCTCAAGCCAGGTCAGCTAGAGCAGGTACGTCTGGTCTGTCTTGAATATCGCCAAGGCTGGAGACTCCACAACCTCTCTGAGCAGCCTGCTGCAGTGGTCAAGCACCCTCACAGGAAAGAACTGTTTTCTTGTGTGTGTTCGCAGTAAAGAAGAGTTTCTTTCAGTGAAACCACTGTCAGTGGTCTCTGGCTCTTAAATGACTGTTTCCAACAAAATGTAGTTAGCCAGTATGTTAACACTTTCTCCCATATGTGACAGCACACAGACAGGTCGTGTTCTGTTCTACTTACGTGTCTGTAAGGGGCTGTATATGAGGCTGGCCCTATGAGGGGAGAAGTGGAGATATAGGACCTGGCAAGACATTTAAAATCTCTGAAGTCTGGCTCCTGTTTCCATTTCTTGACAGAATGGAAGCAAGGGATTATCTGGGTCTACGGCTGCAGAAGCAAGTAGTATAGTGCAATAGAAACAGATCTGTAGAGCAAAACCAGTTGGCTGCAAAGGATTCCCTGTCCACACTTAACACACATGGTGTTTTATTTTGGACTCACTCTAGTATACTCTGTAAGACTGACTGCCCCATTAGCGGTTTGAGCATATAAGATGAACTCCTGGAGTGCACCTGTGAGTCTAGTTTCATTGAGAAGGAACCCATTTCATGCCCCCGTGACTGTTTCAATGTGCCAACAAAAACATGGTGAGTAAGAATAATCAGGAGAATCGTTTCAAAAGCATACTTTGCAAAGTAAAACATCACTGTAGACACCTTGTAATACTCATGATGTATTTTGTGACTTTGTTCAGATTCTACTTTTTTATATTCTTTTTTTGTTGAGTAACTTTCCTCTTTAAATATTATTGATTCATACTGTGCTGATGTATATTCAGCACAAAACACCTTTTATATACCATTTTAATTTACTTTCATTCTTAAGGAGTATAAATTAGATGAATATGTATGTGTACCTAAAAATGTGCACGCATGTACACATACATGCATAGACAATTTGTATGCCAACAGGTATTAGGATCTGTTTGTTATGAACCGATATTGTAGCTACTAAGGCAGGCATTCAGGATAGAGTGATGTCCCAGCATTAATCATTAATGACATAGTCTTGCTAGTGTCTTTCTTGCACCAAAACCAGCTGTGACCATAGACCACTTCAGCTCGGTGTTGTAGTAGCATTCCCTAGGATGTGCTGTTCTCAGCATTCAGACGGATTTTGGAGGACCTTTTTATGACTTGCTACTCTTCTTAGTCCTTGCCTTATGAGATTATTGCAAACAGTAGGACACAGTAACTTCTGAAAATATCTTCCCTTTTACGAGGTCTGTGTTTTTTCATTGTATGTTCACACAGTTCGTAATGCAATTCTCATTTTTCGTCTTGAGATGTTACTGTAATGTGACTTCTAATTTAAAGCAGGAGACATGGATTAATAATTGTTTGCTCTCATTTGCTTATGAAAGCTCCAAGTGTATAATTTGAACACCCAAAGCTCCTATTAGATGATAAACTGATTTTTTTTTTTTTCGTCCATTGGTGACCTGAAAATGCTTTTAAAGCTTTAAGCTTTTAAAACAAAAGACTGGGATCAGGACAGAAGTGATTTTACAACCTGCCCAGCCCCAGTCAGTGTTCCAAGTCTGGATTACGATTTACAGTTGGCCTTGGGCAATCTCCGCCGATGCGCTTTACGAAATTCAAGCCTCCTCAGCAATGTGAAATGTCGGTACTTCTCTAGATGCATACTTGGCTTTCGAGATTTGTAGTTGATGCTGCCTGGTGGTACGAACCAAATGGGGGACCTTCTGCAAGGTTGGACAGTAAAGGCTCTGGAAGCAAAGTAGTTAGTTTTCAGTCAAGTTGAATAAACTTGCAAGCTGCGTTTTACTTGAGGGTTTGTGGGGATTTGAGTGTTTGCCCCTTTCCTCAGAACTGTAGTGTCAATGCTGGTGATACTGATGGGACAGGGAAAACTTCTACAACCAGCCCCTCTAGACGACAAGGCAATTGCACTATTAATGATCAGGAGAAATCTTTAAGACCTTACTTCTCAAATGTTAAAACCTACTGCAAGTTTTACAGGGACTATAAGACAGATGATTTCATTTCTCTATTTTTTCTTAAATTTATAGGTATATCATTGGAGAGAAGGGAGAAAATATCAAATCTCTGGCTGTGGGCAAAGAGCTAATAATGTTTAAAATTTCGTCTATCTGATGTGGTTTATAAAATAGCATAGTTTGAATTTAATAGTTTTACAGATGAAATTTCCTGTACAAAAAGTGTATTTCTAGAATACAGCTAGAAGGCAAGAATGTTTTAGTATCAGATCTGTATCCAACAACAGTGGGTTTGTCAAGTCTCCGTAATCTTATGTCTCTTGTCGATTGTAGCATCATTTCTACTACCCAAGGTTGCACTGAATCTTGTATACCAGGGTATTTGTCACTATACAATCCTTAAATTTTCTTCTTTGTCTTATTTCCTTTTAACTCATACCTTGTATCTAACGGTGATTCAAGGATTATTTATTTATTTATTTGGAACACAAATTTTGGAACAGACTTTTAAGTTTCTGAATCCAGATTCTTAGTATTTCTTATAAAATCACCATAATTTTTTCACTTCCATCTTAAAACAGGCTTAGACTTCTTGCCTGAATTATTGTTTGGGAAGCCATACTTCTACTCCTCTAGTGATTAAAACTCCTCTGATTGCAGCTTAAATTTTTTTAGATTGAGTTTATATCCATCTTTTTCTGTCCGGAATTTGTTTTTAAATCTTCAACCTGAAAATTTGTATTTACTTATCAGTATTTTAGAATGGTAACCTAATCCCCACGCATCACTCACTCCAGTATACCTGCCCAAATATGCCTTTCAAAGTAGCCAAGGCTCATAGAATCACAGAATCACAGAATCGCTGAGGTTGGAAGGGACCTCTGGAGATCATCTAGTCCAACCCCCCTGCTCAAGCAGGGTCACCTAGAGCACATTGTACAGGATTGCGTCCAGGCGGGTTTTGAATATCTCCAGAGAAGGAGACTCCACAACCTCTCTGGGCAACCTGTTCCAGTGCTCTGTCACCCTCTCAGTGAAGAAGTTTTTCCTCATATTCAGATGGATCTGCCTGTGTTTCAGTTTGTGTCCGTTGCCTCGCGTCCTGTTGCTCGGCACCACTGAAAAGAGTCTGGTTCCATCCTCTTGACACCCTCCCTTCAGATACTTGTACACGTTAATAAGATCCCCCCTGAGCCTTCTCTTCTCCAGGCTGAACAGGCCCAGCTCTCTCAGCCTTTCCTCATAAGAGAGATGCTCCAGTCCCCTAATCATCTTTGTAGCCCTTCGCTGGACTTGCTCCAGTAGTGCCACATCCCTCTTGTACTGGGGAGCCCAGCACTGGACGCAGTACTCCAGATGTGGCCTCACCAGGGCTGAGTAGAGGGGGAGAATCACCTCCCTCGACCTGCTGGCAACACTCTTCCTCGTGCACCCCAGGATACCATTGGCCTTCTTGGCCACAAGGGCACATTGCTGCCTCATGCTTAACTTGGTGTCCACCAGCACTCCCAGGTCCTTCTCTGCAGAGCTGCTTTCCAGCAGGTCAACCCCCAACCTGTACTGGGGCATGGGGTTATTCCTCCCTAGGTGCAGGACCCTGCACTTGCCTTTGTTGAACTTCAGGAGGTTCCTCTCCGCCCACCTCTCCAGCCTGTCCAGGTCTCTCTGAATGGCAGCACAGCCCTCTGGGGTATCAGCCACTCCTCCCAGTTTGGTATTGTCAGCAAACTTGCTGAGTGTGCACTCTGTCCCCTCATCCAGGTCATTGATGAAGAAGTTGAACAAGACTGCACCCAGTACTGACCCCCGGGAGACACCGCTAGCTGCAGGCCTCCAGCTAGACACTGCACTGCTGATCACAACCCTCTGAGCTCTGCCCTTCAGCCATTTCTCAGTCCACCTCACTGTCCGCTCATCTAGCCCACGCTTCCTGAGCTTCCCTATGAGGATGTTATGGGAGACAGTGTCGAGACAGTGTCATGTTTGCCTTTGCTGTCAAGGATCATACTGATGTTATATAGCCATCTTGCAATCAGGTCAACTGCTTAGGGCTTGTCTGTATGTCCAATCTCTAGAAGAAAGTTACTGTGTCACTTAGCATCTTCCTCACTGCTGTCCCCGTGGGCTGCTCTCAAGGAGGCCTCGCTTTAAGCAACAGCCGTTCCACACCTCCGATCTGTGTTGCTTTGCTCTGCATCTCTTTCAGATGGTTCACGTCTAAGGCACGGGGATCAGAGCAGATGTAGTTGTCAGAATGCAGGGTGCATTGTGAATTTATAATGATGTTTAGTTTTCTGTTTTGTTCTTGATTTATATGCTTTTTTGATTGCTTGTGAGTGCTTAGCTGATATGTTCAAAAAATTATGTGTGGTGATTTTAAGGTCTTTCAGTGGGTGATATAGCTAATGTAGAACTCGTAATTGTATTTATAGAGCTGTATAGCCATTTTTTCCCCTGTATTTTGCATTTACTGTAATTCAATATGCCATTTTATTGTCAAGTTGCTTAATACCGCTGTGATCCTTCTAAATAAGTTTTGCATTTACAATTTTTTTCACCTCATTATTCACTCCCTCTTCCAGATTTCTTGTGAATGTATGGAACAGTGTAAATCCTAGCTGAAATCCTTGGAAGTCCTGTTACCAAGCTTCCTGCATTATGAAAAATGTTTTTGAATTTTTACCCTTTTCTGTAACTTAACTCTTTGTTAACCTATAAGAGGGTCTGCCCTCTCATCCTACAGTACTTCTTCCATTGTGTTCTCTTCTGATCTTTCCAGGCTGTGGCTGTCTCCCTCTTCTTTCCATCATTAGCATACCCTTTGTGCAAAAGTCATTAATTAAAATTCTAAAAATAGTAATACCAAGACTGATACTTCTGGTGTCAGCGTGATAAATGTGGGCAGTGGGCAGCTGAGCAGTCAGCAGCTGAGGTGAAGACAATTACTCCTCTTAATAGAGAAGCTTCAGGATAGGTACTTAGCTGAGCCGAACGCTGCCATGATATGTAGTCCTGGTTTACGAGAGCTCGCTGCTCCATAGGGAGATCTCCGAAGAGTCTTGAGGGCTTGGAGATGGCATGTGACATTGCGCCAAGCAGATTAGGCTTCTTTAAGTGTGTTTGCAGTTCCTTCGCTCTGCTCAGCTTTTATAATTTTTCCACTTTTTTGTTCCTTGCTACTACAAACAAGGTGGTAGTGCTTCAGTTTGTCTTAGCAGTTTTTTCCCCCTCCTCTGACTGTTGCATATGTCTTTATTTTCCAGGGACAGTTTTCTTGTCTTTCCTTTCTCTCTCCTGTTATGCTTAGGAAGCCTCTGCCACACAATGGCGGCAACTCTTGTTGTTTTCGGGGACAAAATTAAAAAGCTCTTGTCCTGCTTACCTTAACTTTTAGCTTTGCACAACTGTTGCAAACTGTTGCAACAACTGTGGAGGAGGGATGCTGGTTAATGCCATGTGAAGCTGGTCTTGAAAATAACATAGCTAATGCCCCTGAATTGCACCACTGGCTTTGTCTCCGCTGGAATGATCATGGCAGAAGTGGCACGCCGTGGAGTTGGCAGGATGCCAGCGGTGGAAATCAGGGTCTTCTGATCCCTCTCTAAACTTTGGGTCTCTCTTCTTGCCAGGATTGCTGCACATCGAAGTTGATTTTGGTCTCTAGTGCACTCCTGTTTTGATTCTAAACACAGCTTGAATGCCGTGCGGTGATGCACCTCAACCTCATTCCTTCCCTTTCTCATGGGACCGTCTCGTTAATTCTTTTTTTATATCCTTTTGTTTTTCATCTCTCCTTTCATTTTATATCCTTTCCCAATTCCACTAGGATCTAGTGGAAATGATGCTAACAGCACTTGTTGACAATAGTTTCTTTTTCCTCCTGTCCAGCGGCAGTGCTCTTGTAAAAAGCTGTGTAACACTGGGGTGTCGTGCCTGAAAGGAAACAGTGATACCATGAATAGTTTATGTAGGATCAGCAGACAAGCGAGTGCATGAACTGTTTTGGAGTAATTGGTATTTTTGGAGAACTAAGAGGAATTTAAGCTGATGCCTATCTAGATTAATGCAGTTTTTAAAAGTTTTTCAGATGCCCTTTATTCTCAGAGCTTGCTGTTTGTCCTCTGTGCTTTTTATTTAATCTATTATGTGACCTCTGTTTACTGAAATTTGCATTTCTGCCTTTGTGAATACATTATTTTTTCAGAAGCATTTGGTGTAGAGGTAAAGTTTTATTGAAGTTTCTATTTATTTAGGAAATGCATCTCTAGAGACTCCAGAAGAAACAATGTGCTAGAGTATTTAAGCTATAGTGTTTCTGAAGTATTGCTTTAAAAAGAATTTATAAAGGAGTAGAGTAGTAGGACATTAAGTTTGCAATTAGAATAAAAATTGCTTTATGGATATAATTTGAAAGAAATCTAAGATATTACAGTAAATAATGCCACTATCACTACTTTCATAGATTTTTAAACATAAAGCTTGCTCCAGTTAGAGGTTAACAGTTTGCATTTGAAAAAAAGAGACCAGTACAAAGGCTTAACACATGCAGTTTCCTTTTTAACTGCTTATTAAAACAACGTATCAAATGCTTTCCATCAGATTTGTTGCTTGCTTTCATCTTTTCTTAGCTGTGTATTTCACAAATGTAGCGCGATACTTAGCAGAGCACTTTGGTAATGGCTCAGCAGTAAGACTGCATTTGATCTGGGCATAAAGGTTCTCCATTTGATGCTGTGTTTTCTTATATAGTGCAGCATTTAGGACACAACTAATGAGGGCTTGCAGACTGTAAAGATTGGGACCCAAAGGAGATGTGCAGCTTCACAGTAGAGATGACTGAAGAACTAGCCGCTGGAGTCCCTGAGCGCTGGCCCAGCGGCACAAAACACCAGAATTCCCTTTTGACGCCGCAGCTCCTGCCACATCACCCCGAGGAAACAGTGGGGGAGGATTGCTTATGGAAATCGCAGCACTGGCAGTGGGGAAACAGCAGGATAAAAATAAACGTCTCATATATCACTGTGCCTTTCATTACTGTAGTAATGGGGATTTTGTATATGTTTTGAAGAATGGGAATCTTATGTCTGTGGATATTTTGGGCTGATTGCAGTAGAATTCTAGTGAAGCATTTCAGCTCTAAATGCATCTGAATTGGTGGTTCCTGAATCTTGGTCTGTAGACCAGCACTAATCCTTGAGATTTATGGAATAAAGATAGCTGAACACTAAGTAGCACTGGAGGAAGCTGAGAGGCAAGAAAGGAGAGGGAGTCACTTTATTTTGGATTCCATAGATTACATTGTAGAAGAGGAATTGCTAATGTAAAAATCTTGTCTTTGAGGGCAAGTGTACACTTAAAATCGAGTTTTCTTTTAGTAACTAAATCAACAAAAATATAACACACAACTTGATGCTAATGATGTACATTTTAAACAAGCCGTACAATCCTCAGTAAATTCAATTTATTTTTGGGGTTGGTTTAGGCTATAAAATCTCCGAGTAGTGACTGGGACTTTGTTGATCTAGGCACATAACGTACTGTATCCATACTGTGCCAGAGTTTACAGTTCAAGAATAAGACAAGAAAACAGGTGGATGCAAAAGACAGATGGGGAAGCAGAGGGTAGTGGAGACAATTATGACTCGCTTAATAAGCTGTAGTTGCGCTGTACCATCTGCCCAACTATGAAGAGAAATTTTGTAATACTGTTTTTTTGTTGTAGTGCAATATTTTCTCTTTCTGCCTTAGGCATGTAACTATGCATGTGCATATTTAATTACATGCCTGAGCAGTGTTGGTGCGTAAAGCTTATTATGGCTGCGGTGAGTTGTTAGTGAACTCTCAGATGCGTTCAGCACATGTGTGTGAGTGTGCGGTGTGCCTACTAGAATTACGTTTTGTAAGGGGATATTGATGAATGTCAACGTGTAGTAATAATCCAAATAGTATTTGTTCTAGTCTTGGGGTGAAGGAATTTTCTTCTGTTGCTACTTTATTGTCTTTTTTTAAGAGTGTACACTGACAGACTCAGTTAAAGCTCACAGTAGTCATCTTCATACAGTGCAAAAATACTAGGGTCATAAATAAGACCGCTTGTGTCTAATACGTGGAACTCCCAAGTTCTCCTGAAATAGAAAGCTCACAGGAATTCTTAAAGCTACACACAGCTGTGCTTCCCCGGGCTGAATCGTGCTTTAAGCCCTGATAGCTTGGTCAGCTCCATTCCAAAGCTGTGCGTGTGTCTCTTCAGCTAAGTAATAACAATTTTCCTTGCTGAGAGTAGGAGGAAAGTTAAATACTGCATTATGTTATATAGCACTGTTTCCTGAAAAAACGCTTTCCATCAGATCTGGAAAACTGCTGACCAGTTTGACATCAGGTTTAGGGTCTAGTTGACTGTGGTGACTAATATTGCTCTAAGATCAAATGGAACCGGAGCTGAACATATAACAGGATGGTGAAAATCCATTTTCAAGAGAAAGATGGGTGGAGGAGAACAGTTAATTAACTAAATAGTACTTTAGTTGTAAACTTACCACTTTTTGATTTGGGAACCTGCTAAAAACTCAAGTACATATTAAAGAAGTGATGTAGATCACTTGCTAATTAGGTAAATAGCACAGAATGGAATTTGCTATTTTGTTAATTGTGTTTATTATTATTAGAGGTTAATAATATTAGAAATTAATGTTTTTGGCTTTCTTGCGAGATGTTTGTGCATAGCTTGAGGAAGTGCTACAAAAAGTAACCAGACTTCAAATAAGAAACTGAAAAGGAAATTTATGCTAAACATGAAATTGCCTGTGGTGGGCTTCAGTGGGAGAGCAAGCTCTTGATCCAAGAAGAAACTTGTAAACAGTGTGTTTTACTGAATTACCTGTTTTCAGTCAAGGGAACTTTAAGTTAGCATTAGGATGAAACACGTTATTCAAAATAGTTCCGTACTTTATTCAAGGAAGGGGATGTCCTTTCTATTTCTGTATCTAGGTTAGTATTTATGCAGTTCACTGAAGCCGTTATAGTACGGCAGTGTTTATCATGACTGAGAATCTCTGATTTCTTAGGGTTATTATTTTCAGGCATATTTTGGCACGAGTCAGACTTGCTTCCATGGCCTTCTTTGACAGAAATTTGGCTTTTGGAGACTACAGCTGTCATAGCTAGGTTTATCATAAGCATTTGTAATAGTCTTTTTTGGGGTATTTAAAGTGGTACATCCAGGGCCTTGGTTTGTATTTTCTATCAAATTATGCCTTTGCATGTGAGCTCTTTTTTTTGGTTCTTTGAGTTCTTATATTTGTCCCCCTCCATAGACTAAAAATCTAAGCAAATGCCTGCAATTCTGCAAAACTGCTGTTAGCACAGCAGTGGGGAAAAAAAAAGGAATCTGTTTTTCTTTCTGATTGCATTTAACATTTTAATACACGAACTCTTTAGAGGTGAACAGTCTCTTCCTTTCTTGTTGGAATATTGACTTCCCATGACAGAGAAACATTTGGACCCCCCCCATCCAAATCTAAACAAAACAGAGCATAGATCTTTTGAGTGTTTGCCTCTTGCTACAAAGATGGACTGAAAAAAATCTCCAGCATTGTATTTTCTATTATTCTGTTGTATTTTAGAAGTGGAACTTCAAAAGTTGTGAAGTATACCTCTATTTTCCAGAACTGTCCATTCTTCACCCTGCTTCTGTTATCTGCCAAATGCAGAGCAGAGCCTTGGGCATTGCGCTTGCATCCCTCCCCTTAATTCCAGCCTTCAGGAAGTGACAGAGTTGTTCATGAACAGTGGGAACGTATGGAGAAAGACTGTAGGAGTTTCAACAGAAAACGCTATACTTGACATAGCTCTTCTCTTACCCAGTGATTTCCTTGACTCTTCTGGCCATTGAACATCTGAGAGACTTTAACAGTGTTAAACCAAAAGAAAGTTTTATGTATGGAAAATTTTCAGGAATTGTCCCAGTCCTGGGTAATCTGGTGATCACATGGCAAGGTCCACATTATTTACAGCACCTTTAATATTGGATGTGTGAAGATACCTGAGTTGTGCCAGTGTATCTGTGCCATCTGCAGCCCTTACTATAAAGTTTTAATGGCCAGACTTTAATGGCCAGTTTCTTGCTTGTGGGAAGTTACTTTACTGTACCATAGCAAAGTATCATTTTTTTCTGCAGTAGCTGTGCTGATTTGAAGGGTGCCCTGTTGGCCCCGGCCAAATGGTTGTCATGCAGCGCCAAAGCTGGCTACATAGTTCCTCGCGTCGCTGCTCCCAGCTCTGGTGCTTGGGGCGCTCGCAGGAGCACCTCAGTCGGCTCTGGATCCACCAGGAGCAGGCTGGCCTCGTGATCTCTTCTTTCTAGTTGCTAAACTGATTTCAGTGTTTTTACATAATTGCTATGCTCTCTGGGCTGACTGTGCGATTGTGAGTATGAAGGCAAGAGGTGCATCCCCAAGGTAGTTGTCCTTAACCTGCAGCTGGCCTGTCGGAAGGGTCTGAGAACTCCGTAACACAGGAGAAGTCACATGAGGTCTGCAGGAAATAAGTCCTGGTGTTTGTTTCTTGTAGCTTTGTCTGACTTTTGTCTTCTGACCTCTCATGTCAGAAAGTCTTACAAAAGTTTTACAAGGGGAACTTTAACCTGAAACAAAATTTGTCAACAAAAACTGAATGCAAGTACAAAAATGAAACGTGTCTGCTTATGAAGGCAAGCTCGTTATTTAGTGAGGATGTGAAAAGTGAAAAAATAGCAAGGAATCGAGATAATTGTGTGGAAAGACTGGTGCTGATAAATTGCCATTTGAAATGAGACTGGCAGTGCAGCTGAAAAATAGCCTATCAAATTGTAGCTGCCCATCTTGTTTTTTTGGTTTTTTTTTTTGTACTTTTTGTTTTTTGGTGGCTTTTTTTTTAGGGTGAATGAGCTAACCCAGTAACAGAACAGTTTATTGCATAGTTGTTAAAACTCTGCTGAAGAAAATCTTTAAAAACGCTGCTGAATCATTGTCCTTTTAAATGTGGAAGTGGCATAGTAATTGCAGTTCCTTACAGGATCTGATCTGAAATGTCATTTTAATGCTTTTGGCTAAAATGACTTTATAATAATCCAGACAGCTGGGCTCTAACTACTGTGCAGATACCTGCTAATCAGTAAACTTCTCACCACTATAGATTTGTGTCCTGAATTATGGCGGTAGGAACCATTTATGGCTAGAGGGGCAACATGCCTGAAGCTAGAAGGTAGAACTCATGAAAATTCTTTGGTGTTCGTAATCTAAAATTGTAGTGTAAATAAAATTTTTTTTTCAACTTACCTTTGTAAAAAAAAAAATAAGTCAGAGATTGTTTAGATTCATTGTATTTTCCTCCATTCTTTTTCTTACCTTTCTAGAAATACAGTAATTTTTCAGGTAGGATTTTCAGAAGATCCAAAGAGCCTCATGCCTACTTCCCTTTAAAATGAAGTGGGAGTTGTTCATTTCTCAAACCATCCAAGGATTTAGGAGCATGCTAGCTCTCCAGAGTTTAAGGTACTTATGGTGATTTTGAAAATCCTATAGTTAAAAAACAGACTCACCATGGCTTCTTTGAAAATCCAAGCATCATAATTTTGCAAGTGGAAGATTTACTAACCCCAGATCTCAAAAGAGAAAATTTTGAGTCTTCTGAACCACAGTCCTTGCAAATAAGCAATCCATGAAACTGTGAACAAGGAAAACCTTCTTGAAAATGTTCATGGAAAAAGAATTTATTTCTGTTGTCAGAAGGTGTGGTCATATTTTGAATTTGAATATTCAAAGTCAATTTTTTATGGTAAATACCTGATGCTGCCACTTTCACCATTAAAAAAAATTTTTTTGTTGTTTCAAGGAAGAGAAATATTTCCCTGTCTGGTTTTCACAAGTCAGTTTCCTGGATAAATTATTTTTTCAAGTAAAAGTATGGCTTGTTCTTCACACTCACTTTAGTTAAGCAACCAGTGTGTATGTTGACTGGCTGGGACTTACCAAAAGATAAATTTGATTAAGAGTCCAATAAGTGAGCAAATGGGTTCTAATGTTAATCATCTGTCTTGCATAAGCATGTATTAAAGGCAGGTATAGAACTCACTAAGTGGAAATATTTACTTGTAGACCTAGCACCATATAGTATGTATTTTTGATTAGTGAACATTCCAATCTTTTCCTAGCTAAAATATTATTGCTTTGCATTAACGGC
The DNA here is from genome assembly GCF_036417845.1 of Apteryx mantelli. Classification (NCBI taxonomy): domain Eukaryota; kingdom Metazoa; phylum Chordata; class Aves; order Apterygiformes; family Apterygidae; genus Apteryx; species Apteryx mantelli. The sequence goes on from NC_089978.1 coordinate 19,774,626, forward strand.
CTGTAGCTGCCTCATTATTTTTCCCATACCTATACTAAATACTGAAACCTACTGATGTTCTAAACAGCAAAGTAGATAAATAAGGTAATAAATTATGCCAGCTGTCACCCAGGAACTGCTAAGCGGATAGGAAATATGTTTTGATTATGCCCTTGAAAAGAAGCTTGCTTGTGCAATGTAGAGTCAACTTTTTATCATGCCTCTCGTCAGGTCCTGATTATTGACCACTGAATACATTGAGCTGCTTTTTCCATTTAAAAACACATCAGTCAATTTTTGTTCCTTTATAAGGAGAGTTTCATTCTGGACAAAGCATAAGAGACTGTTGCTCACCAGGCTGAAATGAAAGATTGCCTTTATCCATAACGATCTCTCAAACTCTGCCTGCCTACGATAACCCGTGCTTGAATATGCTTTTCTTTGTTTTTCCTCAAAGCAGTTGAAAACAATAGTTAAAATCTTATCCACATTTCTCTAAATGGCTACAGGAACAAAATCTATTGAGTATATGGTAAAAAGCTACTGCAGCGTAAAAAGACATACTGTTCAAGCTAGAAGCACTGTAAAAAGTGCTTGTACATGCATTTCAGAATTTTTTTTCCCTACTAGAGGAGGAAAAAGTCACAGTATCTACTCCCTTTTGAAACAAATCAAAACAATATCTACACAGTATTACAATGTGTTAACCTCAGTTTCTGCAATGGAGTGGAAAAATTTAATTACTTGAGTTTTTCTCCTGTTACATTTTTTCAAAAATGTGAAATATATGAAATGCGTTATCTCAAAGCAATATCTCAAAATAATATTTTTTGTGGTTTTAAATTCAGTGGCTTGTGCATAAGGTCAAATTGGCCGTTCTTAGAAACAGTTCTGTTTGTTGCAGCATCCTTATTGGACTGCATTATCACAGTTACATAACTTGAGAAAACACTTTGGAGAAGAGGGATTTAAATTACGCTTTATCTCAAGTGATTCCATCTTGCATTACTATTTCTTTAATCGAAAAAGATTACTAGCAATACAAGAGAGAACACAGATGTTTTGCTACTTATCAGCATTTCTTTTTTAGGCTCACAGATTACAGAAGTAATTTTTCTGACAAAAAATATGGAGAGGATGAATTTGTTTGATCTTCTAGAATAAGACGTGGCAATGCGAATGCACATGTTCGGAATTCACTTTCCACATTGGCAGTTGATTTGCCATTGTTCCTGATTTTCTTGCTTTTGCTAACTTTGTTTCTTTGCATTGACTTTTAAGCCTGTCTCTCCTTCTGTTATTCTAAAGTTGTGTTCTTTCAGAATAAGTAGTGGTTAGGGTTCTTCCAGCTGTGACCAATAGTAGCTCTTGGCATAAAGAAAACACTGTAGCAACTGCAATAGGAAATGTTTCTCACCACCCTAGAAATCTTGGCTTTCAGAGAGATTATTCTTAATTGGATAAATTTCATCTACCGTACTTAACCCATTCATCCTCTGAAATTACTTCAGAAAGTGTTGTTTTTGTAAGAGGTGACTATTTCACTTGTCTCTTGTCACACAGAATGGTTGAGGTTGGAAGGGACCTCTGGTGATCATCTAGTCCAACCCCCCTGCTCAAGCAGGGTCACCTAGAACACGTTGCACAGGACCCTGTCCAGGCGGGTTTTGAATATCTCCAAGTATGGAGACTCCACAGCCTCTCTGTGCTTGTTTTTCTGAAGAATTTTTCATACTTTTTTTTTAATGAGTTTCCTAGTGAGATGGCAGTACAACCAATGTGTTAGCACCTTGAGACTACCCATAAGGAATAGATTTGTCAGCAAAAAAATTTTTTTTCTAAATAGCCATCACACATTTCAAAGCATGAACCTGTTTTTGTTCTTTTGCTCTCCTCATCTGTTTCAGATTATTTTTTAAAGTCTTTATGTCCTTTAGTCCTTAGTCCTTTAAAGACCATGAGGCAGAACTGGAAGGATCGTGATTTGATTCCAGGGACCCAATAGCTCTAACACAAGCTGCTGCATCCCCAGTGCATTACTAGCTCCAGGCTCTTTCCCTTGGTGTACCTCATAGTTCAAGCTTAATTCATCACTTAATGCAATGTAGGAATTTTTGTGTGTGCCCTGGAGCTTAGCTAAGGCTCAAACTCAGATAATTCCTTGGAGGTAGAGAATTCAGGGAAATTTCTCAGAAGATCAGTTTCTTTCTTTGAATTACAAAGATGGGAATTAAATATGAAATGGACAACACTCAGCTTTTCTGGCAGTACTCAGGAAAAGTTTCAGGAATGGGAATGTGTTATTTACTTTTGTCGCTTAAATTGGTGTGGTCCAGCTTTTGGCTGGTATACCAGATGTGTCCTACAACACACTTCCCAACAATTCGCTGTGACCCTATTGGGACAGCAAAGGCATCTTCCATCACCAAACATTGCTCCATTTTCTGCAAATGGCCTGGCAATTGCAGCCCAAACTGCCAGTACCACTCCTGTGGCTTCTCTGTCCTTCAAGTGGCCTCACTGTGGTCTTGGCCCTTGGGGTTATGGGGATACCACATGTGGATACCACACGTGCCATGTGTCTGCCCCTTGCTGGCTTTGGAGCTCATCTGTTATCTCTGTGGATTTGTTTTCCTGTCTGTCCAAAATGTAAAATCCACATATATTTGAAAGTTGTACAATTAAACTGAGAGGAGAAGAAGAGAAAAAGTGTAATGTTTTATAAAAATGAAGTTACATTATGATGATGATGAAGTGACTATAACAATTAGATTATCTCCATTCCTTAATGTCTGTAAAGTCCAGTACATTTCTTTTGAAATAATTTCTAGTTCACGTTTTCAACTTACCTTTCTTCCAAGGATCTTTAAAATAGGAGTACTACTACTCAGGTGGAATAACCAGAAGATAAGGAAATGAATGCAGCTCAGGAAGAGATTCTTTTGCCTGCAATTAATTGCTCTCCACAAATTTTAAGATAATTAATATCATGAATGACAAATGTTCATTCCTCTTTCAAAACAACTATCATGTAAATGAATATTGATAATTGTTAAAAGCTTGAAAGAATGCTATTTTACAAGATGTTTTCTTAATGTTAAATATAACAAAGCATAGTTTTTGTTTAAAAAATCTGTTTGCTCAGTTAAAATATTGTACTATTTGTAATGCCTGATATTTTAACTCAAGGTGTAAAAATGGTGCAAGTTTAATAATATGAGGTATATTGCATGCTGCAGAAACTGAAGATTTAGTCGAACTCTTTTGTATAGAAGGTCATTGTTATAGGTGGAATTTATTTTTTGAAAATCACAGTGCCTGAAGAGAGTTTTGTCTTCTATCTCAAATTTCTTAGAGATCAAGCTGGGAATGAATTACCTCCACTGTGTGGCTTATTAAGATACAAGAAGTTGATATTTGAATCAAAAGATAGTTGATTCAGAACGAGCTTGATTAGAAGCTCATGAATGTGTATAATTCCATAACATGCTCAAATGGAATAAATTGCTAATTCTGTAAAAATATGCAGAAGAAGACTTAAATAAGAAAAAAAGAAAAAAAAATTTTTTTTCAAGACCAGTCAGTGGCCGTCACAATCTTGTGTATGTGACATCTCTGACATGAAAGACACAGAGGAGGTCCATCTTAGCACAAAAGTGGGACTGTTTTGAAGAACAGAGGAAAAAAAATGATGTATTTGGTTGAGAACTGAAGCTCAGTGTCGCATCTAATTGATGTGGCTCATTTCCATTCATTGCTTTACAAATTTAGAACTTTTTGTAGAAATATTAAGCCCTAATACTCCTGCAACTTCAGAGGAAATGAGAGTTTGGTAAAGTAATGAACTTTAAAAAAGTTATTGATGGTTCAAATCAGTCATGTTTGCTCCTAGAGCATATAAATTCTGTAGCCACATTGAGTCTGAATGTGAGGCCTGGCAGCGCAAAGCTGAAATGTCCTATTTTTGGTTTTGTATTTTTAATTTTAGTATCCATCATACTCTGGTTTTGTCCTTCTTTCTGACTAGATTGGTCAGGTACAGAATATATTTGTGATAGCAAATATCTTTTAAGAAGGCAATTTTAAAGTAATACTGAGAATTCAAACTTCAAAATGAAATACTGTGAAGTCAAAATTTGTGGAACATGCACTGCCAATTTTCAATTTCTATACTTTTAGTTAGTTTTATTATGTGCAAAATGTAAACACGGATATTTTGTAACAGTTTCACCGCTTAAATTTTTAATGCTGCCTGTATCAAACTGTCAATTTGTGCAACAGTGGCATGCAAAGAATATGAAATGACGCACAGATAGGCATACTGTATTTTAAAAGCAATATTAATTAGTATCTTGCTGTAAAATCAATGATTTCTTTCAAAAATTGATAGAAATACTTTCCTAAAAATCTTAAATACAGGAGTCTGTTGTAACATAGGGCAAATGCACACGCTTGTGAAGAACAGAAGTGTGTCTTCTAAACAGCTTGTAGATAAAACTCTCACAGCAATTGCTGTGAGTAGGTAAAGCCCATTCCCCGGGGTATCACAGACAGACATATCTGGTTCTTTTTATTAAATTATTAAGCTGTTTTCACAAAATATAGGACAGGTGGGGTTTTTTGCTACTATTCCTATTTGAAAAGGCTGTTTCTAAGGTTATTCTGTATCAGAAAGAAATGTTTAGTTTTCAACATAAATATTTTCATGGTAGGTTTATACCCATTTATTCTTATTCAAAGATTGTCCTTAAGCTTAAATGCTCTTCTCCTTCTCCTCTGTTTATCCTTGATATACTTATATGAAAGCAATCAGATTCTCTCTAAGGCTTCATTTTGCTCTTTTCATTTCCTCCCATAAGCTGGGCTCTTCAGTCTAGTAACTCTTCTTTGTACATATTCCAGCTGAGTTCAGCTTTATCCAGTCTGGGAGATGGGAGTGGTGCAGCGTTCCACGGCACTTCTCCCTGCTGCTGCCTCTAGGAGCATTAATACTGGTCTGCTTTTACTGGAAATACCTTGCCTGACAGGGCGTGCATTTGCCTTTTTTCATAGCTGCGCAGCAGTGGTGGCTCACAGTCATCCTGTGACTGCCAGGGCCTGATTCCCCTTCTTGTCCTCTCTCGCTTCTGTTTGAGGTGCTCGCTCTCACTTTATATTGGAAATTCGAAGTAGCCCCTGCACTTTCCACTATGGACTTTTATCTCATTTTAATTTGTCTGATTTTCAAGGTTATCTTGTTCTTTTGAGTAGCCTGTTGCTCATTCTGTTGAGTTGGCAACAGCTCCCACTATGCGTCCTCAGCACGTTTTGTCACTGCGTTCCTCTAGGCAGGATCGGACTCACAGGAAAGATCTGAGAGATGCATTAGCTCCCTGGCAATTTGTCTTTCGGCGCAATCCAGTGTAGCGTACTATGGTACCTATTCTAATCCTCGACATTTTTTTCTCTTCAACTAATACTATTCTGAGTGGCACTGTATTAAATGTTCCACTGAAATTGAAATGAATTAGTGCTGTTATTTCCTTTGCCTAAGGAGCCAAGACACCATTTTTATTAAAAGTGCATCTTTGGCATACCTGTGTTATAATACATCTTTAATTCATTTTCCGTTCCATTCCATCTTTGTAATTCATCATTCCTCCAAAACTTACTCTTCTGCCTTGCATTCTGCTGAGCTCAGACTAATGGCCTGTAGTCTGCAATAGCCTGGGATGTATTTTCTTTCCCTTTTCCCCACCCTTTTTTATAAATACTAGCATTTGCTATTTTATATTGCCTGTCAGTTTTGGTGAGAGAGATTTATTAAAAAATCATGCTAATGGATTTGTGACTTCATATGCTGGTACTTTCAGAATTTTGGGATGGGGATTATCTGGTCACTTTGTGCCTGAATCGAAAAAATTAATTAATCTTTTGGTTTTGCTTCCAGTTGAGTGGACAACTTGCGCGCCCTGTTTCCTGGGAGCCAGGTTGCCTTTGCCTATATAGTATGATAATAGTCTTGCTGAGAGCTGAAGGGAGTTTGAGGTCGTAACAGGTTTATCTTCAATGTCTACCTCATTCATGCTGCTTAGCAGTCGCACTTCTTTGCTTGTTTTAATTTTAGTCCTTTTGCCAAGGAACTCTTTATTACTTCCTGTAAGGTGCAAAGTCTTGGCTTATGCTCAATGTGCAGCTTTCTTTGCTGGTGAAAGGAGTTCTCCCTTCCGTCTACTCCGGTTCTTCTGTTTGAGGTGATGATTATTCCATTTCAGTCTGCACCTTTTGTCTCTAGGTAAAGGTCTAAATCCTTCCTGAATGTTTTGCCATGAGGACTTTTGTGCTGAATTAATGTAGTTTTTACACCTAATTTCCTTTTTGAAAGGGAAAGAAAGATGTCAGTAAACTGAGCATGCAGGTGTTCCTAGCTGCTTCTTGAAATCTGCCTGCTTTTCCAACTTATGGAGTGAAAAAATTATTTGCACCTTTTCTGCTGCTTCAGAAGCAACAGCAAAAATTTATTGGTGTACGGCAGTGTATCAGCTTACTAGACTTTGATCACTGTATCCTGGCAACTGAAAGTATTTTTAAATGAGTGTTTCAGTCTTCATCAGTCTGTAGTTCTCATCAGTCAAAAAATTGTGAATTTGATAACTTCATAATGATTTGTTTGTCACCACAAATTCTAGAGGAGTGAGAGGAACAGAGAAAATAAACATTTATTTAAATGAACCACCATCACCTTCATGCTTATTTTCTTCTAGCACTATCCCATCATGTGTAAGGCATGCAAGAAGATTGAATTATTTGAAAATTACTGAAGGTGAATGCTTACAGTAGAGGTGTTTTGGGGCCAGCTGACCACGGCCCCACATTTTATTGAAGTCCTTGTTCATTTATAAGTTAGCTCTAAGCCCTCTAATTTATCATTAAGAAGTTATTAACTCTCCCCATTAACTAAGCACTGGGAGTTAGGTAGAATTTAGCTCATCTGAATATATCGTTCTTACTGTCTTAAGTGCTTAAAAAATTGAAAAATTTTGATTGCTTCTAATGGAGACAGAGGAGATGTTGCAATTATTTTCAAATAACATTAAAAAAATATGTTGAAAGTAGTAATTACACAAACTTCTGTATAGATTAGACCCCATATGCTAAAAATTAACTTCTGCAAAGAAAGGAGGCATGGAAGCTTTTGGACCAAAGTCTAGATATTTCAAAAGGTATGGGAAAGGAGGTTCAAGCTGGAGACAATTTTGGAACCCTAAGAAAAACAGTTGCTAGTGCTTTGAAATTTGATACCAGTTTTGATGTACGGATATGCTTACCATTATCAAACCCTTTTATACAACTTCTGAGTGGACATTCTTTTTGGCAGTAGATATACAGAAAGCAGAGAATACCTACAACTCAGAAATGCCCCCTGTGGAATCGGGAGCAGAAATCTAGCTGTGGTGCAACGTCTGTGGAGCGTTGGCTTTGGACAGGTGCGCAGGAACCTCCCGCTTGGTCACACAGCACTGGAGGGAAGGAGGTTGAGCAGTGGTTGCCAGCCCTGCTCTAAAGAGCCTCGTGTGTCAGGGCATTTCTGCAATGGGACAAAAACAAAATCCCACCAGACCGAAACAGTCTCATTGGCCGTGTCAGTTCGAGTGTATATTGGCCCCTCTAGTAATTTTTTCTCACCATAATTTGCTGGGTTTGGAGAACAGCGTTGCTCTTTGGGTTCACATGCTCGTGGCAGCAGTGGCCACAGTTGGCAGAAGTGAGCGCACTTATCCTGTGCTGGAATCCAGAGAGTAGCTGTGCTTTTTTTCCTCATGCTTATTAATGCTTCTTACTATGTGACTTAGGAGCTCAAGGTAATTCTTGCTACTTCTCTGTTTCTTACCAGGATTCTCAAATTCATTTAAGGTGCAATTAATGCCTTTTACAGCATAGCAGAAGTATGCTGGCTAGCTGCTGCGGAGTGGGTGCTCCCCGCTGCTTCCCTCTCTCCTGCTCCCTTCCAGGAGCCTGCAGGAGTGCTGGTCTGACCCTGGCAGCTAAAATGGCAAATACAATTTGCTGTTGTCTTAGTGTTGGTTTTCTGCCTGTTCAAATCCTTGGAGCAGCTTGTCTCAGAGTCAGCCAAGCGCCTGTGCTAGCTAAGGGGAGTGGAGAGAGCGCTTCCGGAGGAGAGCGCAGGAAATAAGACCATGGCCATTGGCAGTATTCTTAGTCTGCGTTGAAAACATGGAGAGAGGAATCAAGTTACTCCTTTTTGAAAAAAGGAAAATAACAGAAAAGGAGTATTTTTAAGTTCATTATTGCAGCTGATGTGTCAGCCTTTAATTATGAAGACATGCTATCTGTCAAGATTATTCTGGATTCTGACATCTGGCTGGAGGAACCCTAGCTACGTTCCTCTCGGGTCTCTTGCAAACCGGAGTGGCTCATTTGGCTGACCCCTCTTTTTCTCTCCTTTTTTGTGGTATCTCTACCTCACGTTTGCAGTGCTACAGCTTTTGCCCATAGCTAGATTTCCCATGCCAAACCGCTGGTTTGTGTGGTGCGTGGGATCATGGGGGAGGACCTGGTGCGGTTGTGAGAGGCTGTGCACTCCCTATTGGGAATCTAATGAGCCTGGTTTTAAGGATAAGCCCTGTCAGACTGCTGTCTATATTACCACCTTTTTCTCTGTTTTATGGGCTCACATGGTGCTTTGGCCAAGTGCATGCCAGGTGAATGCTCTTACTTGTGTAGCTTCTCGCGTATTGAGAGAAATGAGTTGATGCCTCTGTATGTGGAAGCAGTATGGACCATCTGTTTCAATCTAAAGATGAAATAAAACTCACACCACACCCTATGGCTGAGAAACTAACACTGCTTAAATAAATAAAAATCAATTAATCAGTATTTTTCAAAGGATATGCGGTCTTTGCTGTTTACCAGCATAGCTTGTTAAGAATATCATCGCGGAGGAATCATTTCATGGGCATTGGTTTTGGTTTTAGGACATGTGAAAGGAGGAAGAGAGAGTGCCGAGGTAAATATTATCTTGAAAAGGTAACTTCTTGTGGGAGCTGGATCTTGACTGTCATCTTTTCTGTCTGATCAGGAGAGTTCAGTGAATAAAATGTTTTAAGAAGCTTCTGCCTTAGTTACTTCTGTATCCCTGCTGCCATTCTTAATGGCTTTTGAGGGAGAAAGGGTATGCTACAGTAGTTGCAGATGGGTAAATTATATTCAACGTCAAAGTAAAACAGCATGAAAGTGTGATCTTCTCATCTCACCCTTTGACCTAAGATTCCTCTCCAGAGTATTTTAAACCATAATTTTAATGATGTTATGGCTTTTTATTTAAACCCTAACTGCTTTAATGATTATATGAAAAGCTGTTTTTTGGAGTAACTTTTTCTTACTTCTAGATAATACAGTAGCATAGAAGAGCCAAAGGATCTTTATTCTTTAACTGAGAATACCCAAACTTTATTTAGTTCACTAAAACAGCTCGGCATTGTCTTCTTGCTGTAGCATTCAGTGACCATATTTTTCTCAATATTCAATTTAACTCTTTTACACCAAAATATTAAATGCATGCAGGGAGAGGTGGAGTAAGTCTGGTCCTTTTGGAGGCTGAAAAATCAGAAGCTGCAACAAGTAGCACATTTTCAGTATGCTTGAAGGACTTAGAATTTTTTTAAATCCTGAAGCAAGGCAGCACGCTCCTCCCCTTGCCCTCTTCCTTGGCTTCCCCCAGCCCCATGCCCCAGTTGGGGTGTGCGCCTTCCTCCGCGGCAGGCGTTAGCGGGGGGTGAACAGGCACGGTCTGCCGCTTCCCAGCAAGTGAGAAATGGTTTTGACATTGTCACTGTCGAAGAGCTGTAATGGAACAAAATGTGAAAAGCAGATTCAGGTTGTCCTAACTCCTCCACTCCACATTGATTGATTGATTGATTGATTTTTAAGTAGCAGACTCAGATGACATTTGAAATACTTTGTAATTTGGTTCAATATATAAGACATGTTTATGCTCTCACTTCTGATTTGCCTCGTTTTTTGGAAATAGCGTTCTCCTGATGGCCTTTTCTTGCTTCGTAATGCAAGCCCTGGATAGGGAACGTGAACAACTATCAATTAAATCAGTTTTTTCCTTGATTAATTGAGGTTTGAAGAATGTGCTGCAGTCATTTTTTTTTCAGTTCACTGAACTGCAATCCCTAGCCTTGGATAACTGCAATTGAGTCATCTACTCGACATTTTTTCTTGGCTGTAGAAGTGTTGGAGAATTCAGTAGTTACTGTGTGTTTCTGTTAGATTTTATCAGAGGAAGGTTACATGTTGCAATAATGCATTACCTCGTAATGACATAGGGAGGGGTGAAATGAAAACACTTCAGGTCTTGATCTGGCAATACAATTAATAGTAGTATTAGTCATTATTGTATACTTCTTGTATATTATCAGTCTCAGGCAGCCTTTGGGTTATTAAAATATCTTAGCATGTATGTGTTTTGCTGAAATATATCCTTCTACCAACTCTCCATCAGCTCCAGAATGAACTAGAACTGTGATGATGTGTTTGGTTTTGAATTAGAGCCTCTTGGAACGTTTTTTATCTTCATTTATTCAGACATACTTAGTTATTTTTTACCTAGAAATATGTGTCATTCACTATTCTGTGTTGCACCTTTCTTAAACAAACAAACAAAAAAAAAACCCTACAGGTGAAGTCATGGTCTTGTATTGCTACAGGCTTAATGTTTTAGAAAGGGATATAGTCATCCCTTCTGCTGATAGGTAATGAATGTTCAAGCTGACACAGTGCGTCTACGGTGAACTTCTCTGGTCCAGTGCACTGACATCTTTCAGAGTGAGAGATTATCTAATTATTATTATAAAGTATAACTCAAGCTTCTCAGGAAGTGGTTTTGTCCATATTAGCTCTTGTAATGACAAACTTAGTTCTTAAATTTTTAGCTGCTTATGATGGCTATGAATGTGAAAAAACTGAAAAAAGAAGTTTTGTAAAATGAGGTGCAGTGACTTTGCAGATCCATGCCAAGACTGTTTGTTGGCATATGTAGAAATTTTTAGTAATCAGATCAACTATGTGTTTGTTTTGTGGGATGAGGGAGTTCAGCCCTTCACTAAAGTGTTCTTGAAATTTTTCCTGCTCTATGGAGGAGTCATGGCTACATTAAAAAAAAAAAAAGAAAAAAAGAGAGAGAGAGAGAAGACAAAAACAGGAGGGCTAGGAGGCAGATAAAAAAACGTGAAACATGATTGTACAGTGCTCCTTGTTCATGGTTTCTTTTGGGATCATGGTATTTTATATCAAGGTAAAATATTAATAGTCGTTTTTTTTTTCAGAAAACGAAAGCAGTGAAAATTTCCTGAGGAATGGAAGGACACAGACACTCCCCCCCCACCCCTTATTTTTCAAGATAGGGTTTAAATTTGTAGCTGCTAAAAACTGCAATGAGGATATTGGAGTTCTCTTTCAAAAAGAATTTCAGGAATAGGAACGATAGCGAGGCACTTCTAAATTATCTGTAAAGAAAGGAAATATTTAAATCAGAAGTAGTAAACCTGTTAACATGAATAAGTAAAAAATAATGCTTTCTCTAATATAAAATCATAGTTCAAAGTGCAGTGCTGCTAAAAGAACCCGCCAGGGACTATGTATTGCAGTTATAGTTTGTGATGAACATCCTCAGCACAACATACTGTTTTTTTTGTACCAGAAGTGTCAATTTTCAGATAGTTATGATTTCTAAGTTTATCATGCCTCTCGTAATTCACAGAATAAGTTCAGTAATATAAATTTTGCTACCAACATATTTTATCCTTGATTTTTGTTTGACTGTTACAGGAAAGAGAGATTTCAGTCTTTATTTTTACTTATCTTTTCCCCAAGATCCCAATTTTAAATTTTGATAGCAGTTGTTGAAATGAATAGCAAAGTGTCTTGTGGAATATGCTTTCACTTATATAAAAAGTGTAATAATTCAGTAGAAAATTATATTAAATGTTTTCAGCAATTTAGAACTGTTCTAGAGAAATGCCGTTATGTAGTATTAGCTAGAAAGGGGAGTAAGGTTTATCATTGAAGGATTATTAAATAAACCTTCTTGTTCTAATGACTCACCTGGGTTTTTGTCTCTGGTTGGAGTGAAATACTGAGCATGGATCCACTTGGTGGTTCCTCTTTGTCCTTCCTTAAGATTTGATTTTAAAAAAAGAAATAAAGAATACTTCATCAGAACAAAATTAGCTTTGCTTAGATGACCCTTGAAAAAACATTTTAAAAAGAGAAGCTTTTTTCTCTGGGCAAAGTGAAGGAGCTGTGCTGCGGAAATGGAGGGATGACTTGAAGAACTTTATGTTGGTTTGTACTGCTGCTTCTCAGTGAGTTCAGGTTGCTCTGGTTGAAGATGGTGCAAAGCAGCCTGTGGCTTGTGAGCAGTCAGAGAAAATACGGAAGGACAATGCAAGAGCTGTTGTTGTGGAGACGTGGGCCTGCCTGAGGGTAAAAGAGAGACCATCTAGCTACCACAGACCATGAGGGAAAGCAGTGACCACACATCATCTTGTGGCCATGTTGCATCCTGAGGCCCCAGTTTTCTGCTTCTTTCTACTCAACAGACAAATGGCTGGTTGAGTAAAATAGTGTTTTTAAGGGTAAGTTTTTTCTGAGTTTTATGGATGCTTGGGGTAATATGGACTGGACTTCAAACTCTGGTTAAATTTTGCTTCTCTCAATAGTTTTCCCTCTCACGCTATGCAATTGTGTATGGTGGTGTGACGTTTGTGTCTCACCACCGCTTCTGTGCCCGGATATCTGCGAGCAGGAGTGAGAATCCCTCTGCCCTCAAACCCTCTCTGTGGTCACTAATCTAAGTGTCATAGTCTGAGTTTTGAAGGTTTATGGGGTTGACAAGTAATGCTTATGCTTAGGCTGCATTAGACTAGTGGTTGGAGGATACAGAATTTTCTGAAATTTTAGTAGTGACTATCAAGTGAAAGCAATATATGTTTGCAGTCCAAGACAGCCCTTCTCTGTGTCTAAGGTTTGGTAGCTTTAATTTGGCAAGACCGTGGCTTGTTCTGTGAAGAATGACTTCTGAGGCAGGAGGAATGAGGTGCCGGGTGATAACATGAATGTACTTATACTTGCTCCTAGTGCTGGTACTTTCTTGAAGAAGTACAAAAACAACTGTGTGAAATTGGGTACCAAATCAATTTTGTTTCTCAGAGGCAGTTGCTGTTGAATTCTGGGTAGAAGTAATATAATAATGTTGGAAGAGAATGAAAAAAATTTCCAAGTACATGACCATTCTTCCTAGTAATTCTAAGGTATAAGGGGAAAAAACTCTTAAACCCCCCCACTCCCCAAAAGCAGTAACACTTTTTGTAGGTAACATGACAGAGAAGTGATTATTTTTTTTTCTACTGATATTTTACTCTGCTACAATAATTTAGTCCTGTCTTTAGACAGCTGCTGTAGTGAATATACTGTGCTTGCTTTCGCAGGCTAGTTGAGTTGAAATTAAAAAGAAAATGTAGTTAGAAACAAACAGCCTTTACATTTGATGATTTGTAGCACTCGAAGCGCAACGTCCAAAGCAAATGCATTTGTCTCGGGTACAGTTAGAGACTGTAAGTACTTTGATTTTGAGTTATTGAAGATTATATACTCAGTCCACACTACTTGCTTTATAAATTTTATTAGTTTGGAAAGCCAGTACTTATTAGAATAGCAAAATGTATTGATATTTCTGTTTTTGATGCACTGGCTTTTCTCTTTTTCTGCCCTCACCACTTAAATTAAATTTATGGAAATAGTTATAATACTGTAGTCTGTCTAATGATTTCATTAAATAAGTTTTTAGACATGAAGAAGCAGATTGAGGATGCAACTTATTTTCTAATATATACTTCAAGCAAGAAATATTTTCTCAGCAAAATTGTAATTGAAAGGTAGTAAAATCAGAGGTCTTAAACTTGTCAGTGTCTTCAGTTAGAAAACTTTTTCATAGAGCTTTAGCTAAGAATATCAGATCTCTTAATAAAAAAAGAACAAAATCCTGCTTTCTCTCAAGAAAGATAAAAAATAATTTGCTTATTAGCTCTATTGTTTTTGATTATATAACAAAGCGTTTGGATTTTCTAAGCTTCTAAGAGCTAATTTTTATTCTAACCCATTAGCTAATCCAGCAAACCATCTGGCATGTGCATGTGCAAAAGGAGAAGGAAATTTAGGCTTTTGATTAATAATAATAGAAAATCCCCCAATCCTCCAGCTGAGCCTACATTTAATGAAATTTTGATAAACTCTTGTGTGACTAACTTCTAGTTATATAGCATTTTAAAGAGATTGATTCTTACTCTAATCTTGTTTGATCAGTTCAACTGTTATCACTTCTTTATAGAAGAAGACTTGAGACTTGAGTGCCTGTTTATTCTGGGTATAGGAAAAAGTGTTCTTAGTATTATATCACAGAATGGTTGAGGTTGGAAGGGACCTCTGGAGTTCATCTAGTCCAACTCCCCTGCTCAAGCAGGGTCACCTAGAGCACGTTTCTAAGGATTGTGTCCAGACGGCTTTTGAATATCTCCAAGGAAGGAGACTCCACAACCTCTCTGGGCAACCTGTTCCAGTGCTCTGTCACCCTCACAGTGAAGAAGTGTTTCCTCATGTTCAGATGGAACTGCCTGTGTTTCAGTTTGTGCCCGTTGCCTCGTGTCCTGTCGCTGGGCACCACTGAGAAGAGTTTGGCCCCATCCTGTCTACACCCTCCCTTCAGATACTTGTACACGTTGATAAGATCTCTTCTCAGCCTTCTCTTCTCCAGGCTGAACAGGCCCAGCTCTCTCAGCCCTTGCTCATAGGAGAGATGCTCCAGTCCCCTAATCATCTTTGTAGCCCTTCACTGGACTTGCTCCAGTAGCTCTATGTCTCTCTTGTACTGGGGAGCCCAGAATTGGACACAGCACTCCAGGTGTGGCCTCACCAGGGCCGAGGTTAACATGAGGTAGCCCCTTCTGATTGAAAGGCAAGCATACACCAGCTATGGTTTTTAACTTGAATTAACAGCTTGAGTTCAACTTTAGATTCTCTTTGACATCTAACAGCAATCTAAACTTGTGCCCCAAATCCCTTCATATATGCCCACTTTTGTTCTCATTTGTCTGCTTTGAAGGTATAGTTCAGCTTTGGGAATAGATTTACTGTGGTAGGTATTAGTTGAGCAGGTTTTAATATGCAGTGTGTTCTGCATGAGTGGATCAACATGGGGACCTGCTATGCACTCCCCACTGGTTTTGCAATGCTTCATCCAGTGCCTTGATGGAGAATGGATGTTTTAACGTAGCAGTTCAAGTGCAGGGTCAAAGCACAGCCAGGCAGTGGCATTGGGACTGTGGGTGAGGGCAGTGCACTGGGTGTGAACGGCAGGGCTTGGTGGGACGGGGTTGCGGGGAGCCCTTTGTGGAGGTGGCTGGGGCTGAGACTGGTGCAGGCAGCCTGTGGTGCACCAAAAAGCAGCCGGTTGGAGGAACCCACAGTGGCCTGGCTCAGACATATTTAAGTGTGTTCAGTTTAGTAAAACAGCGAAAGCATCCCAATAGAAAATTTGGATTAATAATCTGTGGAGTGTGGAGAGGTTCATACTGATATTCTTTTCTGTATTTTTTTTTGAATTTTTTTTTTGAATACATAGTAATCCAGTCTTTTACCTTTCATTAATGCTGCATTTCATAAAAATAAATCTGCAAAATTTGTACACAGATATTATACTATGCTTTTTAAGTGTATGGTGGGGGAATTTAGTGTCCCACTCATTTCCTCCCCCTCTTTTCCCTGTTTGTTTGGAGATTTTGGCAAGGGAGGAAAAAAGTGGTACAACTGAAAATACTGTCTGTGTGTGCATGCTAAAAGAACCCACTGAATATTTGTATTCTTTAGCTAGAAGAAAAAATTATTTTGAGAAATGCAAACAACTAAGGTGCACTTTACACATTTAAAAATAACCTTACAAAATACTGATACCTCAATTTAAAGTGTTCAGTCATTTTTTTAAATTATTTTATGCTCATACTAATAATCTTGGCAGTGCAAAAAGGAAAGATGATGAAAAAACAAAACCAAAAGCAAATAGTAGGAGAAAATATTGCGTTAGTGAGAAATGTCACTCTTTCAGCTAGAAGCAACTATGTCTTTAAATTCTTTCTCTGGGCAATTCCTGCTGTTTTCTGAAGTAGCCCATATTCTAAGGGAAGAGATTTTGCTTATGTAGATGCTCAAACAGTTTGTGTTTATAAGGTAAGCAACAAGAGTGGGGGAATAGCACAGCTTTCTGAGCTATTCAAGGTGGGTGCAAGACTCCTTAGTAGTAGCTGCTTAGTGCAACAAAAGTAGTATGGCAATACTTAGATCCTAAGTGCTGCTACAGTTACTATTTTCTATAACAGATATGGTCATTATTTGATAACAGCATATTAGCTGTCACAAACCTTTTTTTCCCCTCTTAGTAAGACTGTAATTTTTTTGTTTTATAGTTCATATTCCAGTGCATTAGTGTACTGACCATAATGACAGTGACTGAGTTATTTTTTTCTCTTCCCTTCATAGTGAATTCAGTGTAGAACATAAAACTGATTAAAATTACCAAAATAAAAAAGTGAGAGAAAAGTTCAGGTTTTCCTTTTCCTCTCTGGTTTGGTTTTACCACCTCTATTATATGTCAGAAGTTTGTACTGTTTTCCAGGCAGCCACTCTTCCCTGAACAGTGGAGCTTTGCAGTCTTCACAGGATAACAAATGGGTTGTGTGTCTTCTAATGAGTTTTCGTGTATTCCTGTGGGGTGTCTTTTGCTGTAAAATACTTGCTGCAATGGCAGTTATTGCTTAAAATGTCTATGTGTACTGTATGCTATTTGATGCCTGAACACCATACGGCTTTTGTTCTTGGAAATAGGGTTCTCAAAGTACAGGAGGTCAGGGATCTCCATGGCGTTTTGGTGGTACCACAAGATGTGTGGCTCTGCGAAACCTCTGTGGGAGCATCTGTGGACTTGACATTAGTTTCTTTTCTACTGCATTTAAAAGGAGTAGTTAAAATGCTCATCCTGCAGTTGCAAACTACCTCCCAAATGCAAAAATACTCTGGATAAATCCTCTACCTTTGTCAAAAATAAACAGCTTTGCCCTTCTCTGTTTTTTCCAACAAAAATAAATGTAACTTCAGGATCAAAGTCTTTTACACAGGGACACTGTTTTGATCATACTAGTTGCAGTTTCTGTACAGTTTTGCTTTTTCAGTGGTAGCCAGCAGAGAACAACCTCAACTTATTGGAAAGGATATTAAAGTCTGGGATTTCACAGTTTCTGCTTACTTGTTAGTTTTGCTGGTGTCTTTGGCACTTCGTGTTTCATCTATAAAGTTCTCTTATGATGCTAATAGATTTTGTGATTTTAAATATTGTTTAATGCTAAGTTCACTGAGTATCTTCTAGTGCTTTTTAGACTGTGATGGGTTTGCAAGGAACGAGAGTCAGGAAGGAGGAAGGTTCTTGCAAGAGCACTTGTTCCCTTCATTGATGCAGAAATAGCTCAAGCTGGTGTGCTGCGATGTCCGCTACAACCTCATCACAAGCCAGACGGAAGTGGTATCTGAGCAGCTGTGATAACCATGGTGCCTAATGGCTTCAGCCAGTTATACTGCATCTCCTGTGTGACAAGGCTTGTTAGCTGACAGCATAAGCTACTAAATCTAGTGTCATTGTCCCCAAAAGGCTTGTGAGATTTAGGTGAGATAGGTGTCTTGCTGCTGGTAGGATTTAAGTTATGCTGATTTTTTTTTCTTTTTTTTAAGAGAATAAATGAGGATTTTTTATGACCTGGTTAAAACAGATTTATGAAAAGGCATTTTAGCTGGTTTTTATTGAACCTCATACTCACATTCATGTGTTTTAGGAATTATTCTTTCCTTAAAAGGAAATACAAATATTAAAGTTTGAAGAACAAACTCTGAACAACAAAAAAACCCCCCAAGAAATGTCATTTCTTCTTTTATACAGAATGCCTCAAAGGCAAGGTTGAAGAAAAAAGCAACTAAAACACAAGAAGCCAAAAAAATCTTGAAAAAGAAATTTAAAGTCAACACAAAAATAGTCTTCACTGAAGATGGAGAGGTAAGACCAATTCAAAATAAACTATATTTTGGTGGAATCTGAATTTATGGTTTTTATAAAGACAAATATACATATAGTTTTATAGATGTATGAAAAGATATGTGGTTTTCAAAAGTGTGTGGTTTTCATAATTGGGTTCAGTTCTGCAAAACAGTTTAACTTACATTTAAATTCAGTTCCACTGAGGAGAAAAAAGAAATATTGAGTACTGACCTTTGTTCACACGGTATGTACATATTCGTATGAGAGCTGTTAGCGTCTGTATCCAACCCTACCTATTTGCTGCCTATTAAATCAAATTGCAGGTGGAATAAAGATCCTGTTTTTCCTTATAGAAATGTAACATGACTTTCCTGCAGATGCTCGCTTCCCCATAGTCTTGAGTGAATATATTGGAATTAGAGAAAGTCCCTGGTTTTCTTTCCAACATTTACTATTTCTATTTTGAAAATTTTCTCAGAAAAGCTAGGGGAGCGCCAGGGTTCTGCCAGCTGGTGCTGATGTAGCAGGGCATTGAAATTTGCCAGTCATTTAATTGGATCTTTTAATAGCCCCTGGAAAAATGTATTGATTTTATACAGAGAGGAACTACTGTAAATTGCTCGTCACTCTAGGGTTTCACTGTGGTGATAACCTCGCAATAAAATCTATACGCTACACAAACTTTTCTAACGTTTGCTTTCAGAGCTTCAGATGTTGCGTACATTGTTTTTCCATTTCCAGTAATAATAATAATAAAAAAAAAAGTAGCATTTTTTCCCTCTCTGGATTAATTTCAGTAAAGTCTAAACTAATATTTCACTTTTTTTTGTGACCTGACATTGGGGTATTTCTAAGGTATTTTATATTGCAGGTGAAGCGAACATATCCATATTATTACTGTTGTTTGAAATATAAAAACTTTGAGAGGTTTCCCAGTTGATTAGAAATGGTATGTTCAGATATTATTAGATACGCAAAACTAGTCATCTCATCTCTGAAATGCATGTGCAAGATTTACATTATTCATACTTAAATATTTATATCAAGTTATATATTATGTACTTTTCCAAGTAACTCATTTAAAACTGGTATTTTAAAGTAAAGTTGTCATATAATCATCCCTGATCAGTGAAGATACAACAGAAATAAGTCTGTTTAGGTTTGGAAGACATTTTTATACTGGTGTTTCCCATCTATCTGCACGGACCACTGGACATCAGGAGGAGACCAGAGAAGAAACCCAGAAAAATAAAAACATACAAGTACACATGCACATGCACTCATATACAGAAATAAGCAAAAAGGGAAGGAAAAATAAAATTAATAAGTGAATGTTCAAAGCTTAGCTTAATTTTTATTTGATTATAAATGGAAAAAGTTGTGAGGATGCTCCACAAGATGATCTGTAAGTTTTTCTTTGAATATGTGTAGGTGTATGTGGATTTAAATAAATTTTGGGAAAGGCTGTGGTTCAGGATTGCCTGTGGTTCTTTCTGTCTATATATTCCTGCCAAAGATTAATTGTTCAGTTACTTGTAAGGATTTTTCAAAGGAAAACACCAAAAATGTTTTAAATAAGCTGAAATACAAGTGCTTTTTTTTTCTTTCTTTTTTGGAAGAAATAAAGATGTTAAACTATTTTAATCCTGAGGGATGCAGGGAACCTGAATATTGTAGAAATGGTATATGTCTAATGGCTGCCAGACATTCTTTGCTTCAATTTTTTAGCAAATTAGGAATATTTCTGCAACATTCAGCTGATGTATCATTTTATGCAATTAGGACATTGCAATAAAACTTGGTCCTGAATTTTCATGAAGGATGATCATAGTTGTAGTTACAGACTATTCAAAATATCAAATTGTACAATCCTTGTTTTCTGGTGCACTTGGATTTGAGAGTGATCAGTTGTGTATCTGACTGGCCACTTCACAAGTATTTCTAATTGCATATAAATGCACATTCTTTTTTATACAGGTAAATGTAGCCCATTAATTACAGTCTTATCTGAGGCCAATTTGTCAGGTAAAGGTAAAAGACTGTTAAATGTTTTTGTGAGGGGTTTGCTTTTCTTCTGAAGCTTGGATAGAAGAGTTTTTGATTATTATTATTATTTTTTTTTTTAACTGAAAACTCTTTTTGCAAGGAGAGCCTGTGGAGGAGCAAAGCATTCAAATTTAAATTAGTCTTGACGGTTGATAAGCAGGTGTTTCATGTGTCCGTGCAATGAAGTAAAAAGGAGTGAGCACAGACACTCAAAGTTAGCACAGGGACTGTACTTAGAAAAGTAGCACAATAGATAAGGGGGTTGAGTTATTTAAGGAAACATAAACTTTGCATCTCCAGATGTTATTTGTGCTTTTTTGCTGAGCTGTTTGAAACAGTACTTTAAAGTTTTACTGTGCTACTCCACATCTCTTTGATACATTTCTTAAAGAAGTTTTATTTTTATCTTCTTAATATAAGTACACAAACTCCATTTTATGAAAGGAAGTAGAAACAGTAGGTTTGACTTGGGATCATCAGGTTCCAGGTAAATAACACTCTATGTGCATTACAGCATCCTAAATATGTTTTTGCATGTTAGTTTATATTTTTGCAAACTATCTGAAAGGTATCCTATATTTTCTGTTATATACAGTTTCTTTTTTTTAAGAATTCCTACTTCACAAGTCCATAAGCAAGAATCATTTTGCAAAGACTATGCCCAAAAGATTACTGCTCATACAATTAGATATAAGCTATTAGGTCATAAGATTCATTTATTTATTTATTTTTGGTTAAATCTTACTTAGTCCGTGTCTTAACCCTAGAGTTCCAGATATTTAAGTGAAGTTGGATGTGCTCAGCTTGTCATTCACAAATCCAATTTGAATCTTCAAGCATTTCCAATCCAGTTTTGGTGCTATAACCAATAGAAATCTTCACATCTGTCCTCCTGCTTTACCAGAAAACATGAACCTGCAGTCACTGTTTGTTTTTTTTTAACGCACTATGTGATGAAAGCTTCTCTCTCATTTTTTTTCCAGTTAATATGTTGGAATATTGGTTGTTTACATGAAGACTTATTGTTTAAATCTACATGTATTCCATTCTGTTGTATTTGTCCTGGATACTGTTTTCTTGAAAGCAAATACAATTTTTTTTCCACAAAATGGCTAACATGATTATAAATTGTTTGTGTCATTAGGCAAAGTGAGAAAAACAGGGGAAAAAGTTCAAATGAACACATTAAATCGTAATATGGTGTGGTGGAGACTTTATTTTCAAATGTTTATTTTTGGCTAAACAGAATCTATCTGAAATGTTAAATATGATATCCAACTTTGTACTGTACCAGTGTTTTGTTTTTCTTTGCAAATGGCCTTTTTATCTAGTCTAGAAAAATAATGTATGGCTGTGTAGTGGATTGCTTAGAACATCAAAATTTTGATGTGGAAAAGCATTTCTATTCATTGCTTGTTGTTGTTTAATTTAGTTAGTGCAGCAGTGGCCGCCTGTGCAAAAATCCAGTCTGGCAAAAGCAGATGAGGAAGATGATGCCAGTGGTATCAACTTAGATAAAGTGAAAGAAATGCTGCGAGAAGAAGACAAGTATGACAAAGAAGAATACAGGAAAAAAATTAAAGAAAAACATAGGGTAAGTTGATTTCTTCCCCAGTTACTGAAGTGAAGAAATAAACACTGTAGTATGTTTGAATAGCTCAATAAGGATATGTACTTAAATATATTAAGAAGTAAGTGTAGTACAAGCTTGTTTCTTCAAACTCATCAGGGTTCGGGGGGGGGGTGGTGTGGTTTTTTTGGTCATTGTCTGAAGCAGAGTTTTCTAACCTTGCCAGGTACCAGCTGTGTGGTACACAGCTGGATCTCTTCAGTGTTCAGAGACCATTCTATTAGTCACTGTGGAAGGGTTTGTATTTATTCAGATAAGGGATAAATGCTAGATCCCAGGACCATGCGTTATTAAAGGTCTGTTTTATGCTCAGAGTTTCTAAATTTCAAAACATTTTAAAAGTGTTGCTTTCTCTGCCATGTAACGGGAACAGGGCCCAATGTCTTGGGACTTCGGTATGTCCTATAGAGGCAAGAGTGATGTAGATACATTGTATGTGAGCTCTGCAGAAGTCTAATTCATAGAGATTGACTACTGAAAGCCAGAGAATTAAATATATCACATTTCCAGGTTGAAGATATTTTTTAACTGCTGCTAGGTTGTTGTATTGCTCAGCTGTAGTTATTTGACAAGAAGGAAAAAAGTGTTTTAAAATTAAAATAGTCTTAATGTAAGAATCTAGGCCATAAAGATCAGTTTCTGTAGCACAGCATACTGAGCCATAGATGTTTATTATGCATGGAAAATTTAAGTATTCCCCTTGAATCCCCATTTTAGATACAGTTTTAGGAGAGGATGCTTTACAAGACACCTTGGTAGAATAATAATTTTGTATTTCTAGAAATTTTATTACGAAACTTGAAGACTGCATATATGTATATACACGAATATTACTGCTGAAGAGAAATATTTTGGAGCTATGTCTTTTTTGTACAAGCAGTAGGTTCAATTCCGTTATACCTAACCTAATAGATTTGGCCTTAAACTCAAGACTGTATTTTGTTCATGCCAGTCTAGTGCAATAAATACTGCCTTTGTTTGTGATATCTAACATTTATCAGAGAATGTATAAAAGACAAAATCTAGATCTGTGGTATTCTTTATTTATTGAATGTGTTTACTGTTTATATGTAGAAGATACCAAGTCTGAGAATCAGAGGTGCTGGTGCTGAGTGATGCCAATTAGGTAATACAAAAATGATCACAAGAGAAACATGATAAAGATGATTAAGGAGGGAATTTTAATTTAAAAGAGAGGCTTTTCAGATGCTGTACTTAGCAATGCATAGTGTTTCCTAGTGTTAGA